>NC_052319.1:8531719-8613103 GCF_016432855.1 Salvelinus namaycush | reverse complement strand
CTGCAACCATCCTAACAGATTCAGCCCACTGGGCCCACTACGACGTTTCAAGGTGGACATTTTGTCAAAGTGAAAAAAAAAGACAGCCATCGAAAAGCACAACCAAATTCCAATTAAAAACAATGTCAGATAATTTGTATTTACAACTTAATGTGCTATCACTGTGCTTCCTATAATAGCACAACCTAACCACCTGATTGCATTTTAATATTACATTAAAAGCAGTGGTGGCTGGTGGCACTTTAAATGGGAGGAGGGGCTCATAGTAATGGCTGGAACTTAATCAATGGAATGGTATCAAACACATCAAACACCTAGTTTCATTTGTTTGATACCATTCCTTCACTGCATGCCCTTGCCACTGTTTGGTAAAAAGCTGAAGGATGGGACTGGAGAAATGTAACCAGTCCAAATTCATAGACAGAGCTATGGATACTAAAATTATAGTTTTACGCATTTTTGTGGCTATACAGGACAGTGTTTGTTTACATATACTTTGTTTACAAACATTGGAGTAAACAAGCTTATATTCGGGTTCTGATTGGTACGACAGTTGAACGAAGCTAAAAGTTGTATTCTTCAAGAATGAATGGGTACATACAGTTGAAGTCGGAAGTTCACATACACTTAGGTTGGAGTCATTAAAACTCGTTTTTCAACCACTCCACAAATTTCTTCATAACAAACTATAGTTTTGGCAAGTCGGTTAGGACATCTACTTTGTGCATGACACAAGTAATTTTTCAAACAATTGTTTACAGACAGATTATTTCACTTATAATTCACTCTATCACAATTCCAGTGGGTCAGAAGTTTACATACACTAAGTTGACTGTGCCTTTAAACAGCTTGGAAAATTCCAGAATATTATGTCATGGCTTTAGAAGCTTCTGATAGGCTAATTGACATCATTTGAGTCAATTGGAGGTGTACCTGTGGATGTATTTCAAGGCCTACCTTCAAACTCAGTGCCTCTTTGCTTGACATCATGGGAAAATCAAAGAAATCAGCCAAGACCTCAGAAAAAAGTGTAGACCTCCACAAGTCTGGTACATCCTTGGGAGCAATTTCCAAACTCCTGAAGATACCACGTTCAATAGTACGCAAGTTTAAACACCATGGGCCCACGCAGCCGTCATACCACTCAGGAATGAGACGCGTTCTGTCTCCTAGAGATGAACGTACTTTGGTGCGAAAAGTGCACATCAATCCCAGAAAAACAGCAAAGAACCTTGTGAAGATGCTGGAGGAAACAGGTGGAAAAGTATCTAATCCACCGTAAAACGGCCGCTGAACAGGAAAGAAGCCACTGCTCCAAAACACAAAGATCGTACTTTTTGGAGAAATGTCCTTGGTCTGATGAAACAAAAATAGAACGTTTGGCCATAATGACCACGTTATGTTTGGAGGAAAAAGGGGGAGGCTTGCAAAAAGAACATCATCCCAACCGTGAAGCGCGGGGGTGGCAGCATCATGTTGTGGGGGTGCTTTGCTGCAGGAGGGACTGGTGCACTTCACAAAATAGATGGCATCATGAGGAAGAAATGAGGAAAGAAATTATGTGGATACAATGCATGCAACATCTCAAGACATCAGACCAATCAGGAGTTAAAGCTTGGTCCCAAATGGGTCTTCCAAATGGACAATGACCCCAAGCATACTTCCAAAGTTGTGGCAAAATGGCTTAAGGACAACAAAGTCAAGGTATTGGAGTGGCCATCTGAAAGCCCTGACCACAATCCTATAGAAAATCTGTGGGCAAACTGAAAAAGTGTGTGCGAGCAAGGGGGCCTACAAACCTGACTCAGTTACACCAGCTCTGTCAGAGGAATGGGTCAACAATCACCCAACTTATTGTGGTAAGCTTGTGGAACTCTACCCGAAACGTTTGACCCAAATTAAACAAATTAAAGACAATGCTACCAAAACTAATTAGTGTATGTAAACTTCTGACCCACTGGGAATGTGATGAAAGAAATAAACCTGAAGTAAATAATTCTCTCTACTATAATTCTGACATTTCACATTCTTAAATTAAAGTGGTGATCTAACTGACCTAAGACAGGGAATATTTACTAGGATTAAATGTCAGGAATTGTGAAAAACTGAGTTTAAATGTATTTGGCTAAGTGTATGTCAACTTCCGACTTCAACTTTATCATGAATTTATAAGTCCAGAAATGTATGTAGCAACCGCTGATTGCCGCTTAACTTTAAGCTATTTACTGTATTATGTACAAAAGTATAGTGAATTGTGTTTGGTTGACAACACAACCAAATATCAACATTTAAAGGAGCTGTATCTAATGCTTGGATGGTTTCATCTGAGCCACAATTTTTTCACTTACATTTTTGATTTATTGGAGACTTGATTCCAACATATAATTTGTTCATCTGTCGGAAAGTGAATAGGCTATTTACTGTATTGCAAAAGTAATATTGAAGGAGATGTACACTGAGTGAACAAAACATTAGGAACACCTCTCTTTCCATTACATAGACTGACCATGGGAACCCGGGGAGTGCAACTCAATAATTTGAAATTAAATAGATTTGTTTTTCTCACCCATCTACGCACAATACACCATAATTACAAACTGAAAACATGTTTTTAGACATATTTGCAAATCTAATTCACATACAGTACCAGTCAGAAGTTTAGACACACCTACTCATTCCAGGGTTTTTCTTTATTTTTACTATTTTCTACTATGAAATAATCATGTAGTACCCCAAAAAAGTGTTCTTCAAACTAGCCACCCTTGCTTTGATGACAGCTTTGCAGACTCTCTCAACCAGCTCAATGAGGTAGTCACCTGGAATACATTTCAATTAACAGGTGTGCCTTCTTAAATGTTAATATGTGGAATTTATTTCCTTCTTAATAATGCATTTGAGCCAATCAGTTGTGTTGTGACATGGTAGGGGTGGTATACAGAAGATAGCCCTATTTGGTAAAATACCAAGCCCATATTATGGCAACAACAGCTCAAATAAGCAAAGAGAAACGACAGTCCATCATTACTTTAAGATATGAAGATCAGTCAATGCAGAACATTTCAAGAACTTTGAAAGTTTATTCAAGTGCAGTCGCGAAAACCATCAAGCGCTATGATGAAATTGGCTCTCATGAGGACTGCCACAGGAAAGGAAGACCCAGAGTTACCTCTGCTGCACAGGATAAGTTCATTAGAGTTACCAGCCTCAGAGTAAAGCCTCAAGTAACAAACACATCTCAACATCAGCTGTTCAGAGGAGACTGTGTGAATCAGGCCTTCATGGTCAAATTGCTGCAAAGAAACCACTACTAAAGAACACTAATAAGAAGAAGAGACTTGCTTGGGTCGAGAAACATGAGCAACGGACATTAGACCGGTGGAAATCTGACCTTTGTTCTGATGAGTCCAAATTTGAGATTTTTGGTTCCAACCGCCGTGTCTTTGTGAGACGCAGAGAAGGTGAACGAATGATATCTGCATGTGTGGTTCCCACCATGAAGCATGGAGGAGGAGGTGTGATAGTGTGGGGGTGCTTTGCTTTTGACACCGTCAGTGACTTATTTAGAATTCAAGGCACCCTTAACCAGCATGGCTACCACAGCATTCTGCAGTGATACGCCATCCCATCTGGTTTGGGCTTAGTGGAACTATCGTTTGTTTTTCAACAGGACAATGACCCAACACACCTCCAGGCTGTGTAAGGGCTATTTGACCAAGAAGGAGAGTGATGGAGTGCTGCATCAGATGACCAGGCCTCCACAATCACCCGACCTCAACCCAATTGAGATGGTTTGGGATGAGTTGGACCGCAGAGTGAAGGAAAAGCAGCCAACAAGTGCTCAGCATATTTGGGAACTCCTTCAAGACTGAAAATCATTCCAGGTGAAGCTGGATGAGAGAATGCCAAGAGTGTGCAAAGCTGTCATCAAGGCAATAGGTGGCTACTTTAAAGAATCTCAAATGTAAAATATATTTTGATTTGTTGAACACTTTTTTGGTTCCTATTTGATTCCATATGTGTTATTTCCTAGTGTTGATGTTTTCACTATTATTCTACAATCTAGAAAAGAAAAAAAAGAAAAAGCTGTGTCCAAACCTTTGACTGGTACTGTAGATAAAAAATTTTTTTCAATATTTCTAAGGTGTTTCAATATTAGGAAGGTTTTTCCTAATGTGTGGAATGTATATGTAATACAAAAGCTGTAGAAACAAAGTTATAGTAAAAATAAAGAAAAACCATTGAATGAGTAGGTGTGTCCAAACTTTTGACTGGTACTGTAAGTGTTCACAATACATGTACAATAATGTACATATGGCAGCAATTACAGCTGCGCGTCTTTCTGGGTATGTCTCTAAGGTCTCTAACATCTTTGCAAACCTGGATTGTACAATATTTGCACAATCCTTCAAGCTCTGTCAAGTTGGTTGTTGAACATTGCTAGACAGCTATTTTCGAGTCTTACCATAGAACTCCCTAGAATACTCATAACATGATGCAGTCACCACTATGCTGGCGGGGGCAGGGGGGTTTCAGAAGATGGGCAGGGAGTCTGCTGTTCAAGCAGATGGTTCTACCTTTGGGGTGCCAAGACAGAGACGAGCTTGGACTGGCCTGAGCAGGAGCTGCCCTCCCGTAGGGGTGGTAGGGCCAAGTGACCAGAGGTGGTAGAATGGAGTGCTCGGGTTGGGGTGTATGGTTTGAGCATAGCCTGAAGGTAGGGAGGGGCAGTTACTCTTGCTGCTCCATACGCAAGTACCATGTTCTTGTAGTAGATGCGCGCTTCGACTGGAAGCCAGTTGAGTGTGCGGAGGAGCAGGTTGACATGGAAAGAGAAATTGGGAAGGTTGAACACCAGGCGGGCTGCAGCGTTCTGGATAAAATGCTGGGGTTTGATGGCACAAGCGGGGAGACAGCCAACAGCGAGTTGTACTGGTCCAGATGGTAGAAGACAAGTGCCTGGATTGGGACCTGCACCTCTTTCTGTGTGAGGTTGGGTCCTAATCTACGGATGTTGTAGAACATGAATCTGCAGGAGCGAGTAAATGCTTTGATTTTGACAGAGAATGAGAGGGTGTTGTCCAGGATCACGCTAAGGTTCTTTGTACTCCACACCGTGGAGTTGTTAATTGTGATGGGAGGTCTTGGAGCGGGCACACCTTTCCAGGGAGGAAGAGCAGCTCCATCTTGCCGATGTTGAGCTTGACGTGGTGGGCCGACATCCAAGACGAGATATCTGCCAGGCACGTAGAGATCTGTGTCACAACCTGGGTGTCAGAAGGGGGGAAGGAGAAAAGTAGTTGAGTGTCATCCGCATAGTAATGATAGGAGTGACCATGTGAGGATATGACAGAGCCGATTGACTTGGTGTAGAGAGTTAAGAGGAGAGGGCCTAGTTCCAAGCCCTTGAGGAGACCAGTAGTGAGAGTATGTGGTGCAGACACAGATCCTCTCCACGTCACCTGTAGGAGAGGCCTGCCAGGTAGGATGAAATCCAAGAACGTGCAGAGCTTGAGACTCCCAGCCATGAGAGGGTGGAGAGGAGGATCTGATGGTTCACAGTGTCAAAGGCAGCGTATAGATCAAGGAGGATGAGAACAGAGATTTGGCAGGGCGGAGAGCCTCAGTCACACAGAGAAGAGCAGTCTCGGTTATTTGACCCGTCATGAAGCCTGACTGATTAGTGTCAATGAGATCATTCTGGGAGAGATAGAGAGAGAAAGTTGGTCAGAGACAGCATGGTCCAGTGTTTTGGAAAGAAAAGAAAGAAAGGATACTGGTCTGTAGTTTTTGACATCAGAGGAGTTGAATGTTGGTTTCTTAGGGAGGGGAGCGACATTTTGAAGTCAAAGGGGACGCAGCCAGTGTTCACGGATGAGTTGATGAGGGAAATTAGGAACGGGAGAAGGTCTCCAGAGATGGCCCTGAGAAGGGAAGAGGGAATAGGGTCGAGCGGGAAGGTTGTCTGGCGGCCGAACCTCACTAGTCACAGGATTTCATCTGGAGAGAGGAGAAAGAGGTCAAGGCGTAGGGTAGTTCTGTATGAGTGGGAAAAGTGGACTCAATAGGCTGAGTGAATGAAGAGTGGATGTCGTCAACCTTCTTTTTAAAGTGGTTGACAAAGTCGTCCGTAGAGAGGGAGGTGGGATGGAGGGGGTGGAGGATTGAGGAGGGAGGAGAAGGTGAGAAAGAGTGTCCTAGGGTTACATGCAGAAGCTTTAAATTTAGAGTGATAGAAAGTGGCTTTCGCAGTGGATACAGAGGATGAGAAAGTAGAGAGGAGTGAGTGATAGGATGATAGGTCCTCTGGAAGTTTAGTTTTCCTCCATTTTCGCTCAGCTGCCCGCAGCCCTATTCTGTAAACTCGCAATGAGTTACTCAGCCAAGGAGCAGGAGGGGAGGGCCAAGCCGGCTAGGAGGAAAGGGGACCCTGCGAGTCATAGGATGTGGACAAGTGTAGTGTCGATACTAGTAATTATCATGTACCTACCCAGGAGCAAGCAACTGAATGTAACGTGAAACCCAGTAGGGTATAATCTTTATAATTACTATTTGGTTACAATATAACAGTCTTTGTAGACAACAGGCTAACCAGAATAAATTAGGAGACACGAGAACATTAGGTATAACCCTTGAGTTACATTGAACTTACAATATTTAACAACCAACTCTGTAATTACAATGTTGTTACAAGGTATATACATGTATTTACAATGTACTTATCCAGGACCAAGAAACTTAATTTAAAGTGAAGTGACATGCGCTTTACTTTGTAGTTACAATGTAACAACATTTGCAGACAATAGGCAAACCAGGAAAAATAAGGACAGGAACATTTTACAGTTTGCTGTTTCTTTTAATAGATTTGACAAAGATTCATATTTAAACAATTTAAATGAAATTCCCCATTTCAGACTCAAAGCAATAACTTTACAATCCTGGGTTGTAAAAGCTAGCTATCTAGCTAGCATTTATTTCTCCATTATTCATTAATGTAGCTTGCTAGGCACTGGGACAATGTCAACACAATTTTTTAACAACATTTTCACTGACTCGAACATCATGATTAGTTTTTCCGAGTGACTCATTCATTTGAGTCGTTCGTTCAATATGCTTTCCGCAATGAATACAGACGGATTCATATGCATACCTCCGGCTCAGCTGCTCCGAAGATCACCAACTGTCTATCATAAGTGCGCAGGAAAATAAATCTTCAGAACTGATTACTGATAATTAATCAATGCAATTAATTGATTACCGTATGTTATCAATGAACACAGGTTTGTAAAACATAAACAGCCTGCCTCTGCTCAACAAGCTCGAACTCAAGAACTAATCATTTGACCGGCTGCTGCTGTTCACAAACTATATTGTGCTAATCTCCCTCGCGAGAGGCTTGTGAAATCATGATTCTTTAGGGTTTTTAGTTCATTGTTAACTAGTAGGAGGTCTTGTCAACTCTTGCTTGCTCTGGGCATTACTGAATCAAATAAATGAAATGAGTTGAAAGATTTGTTCTTTTGAATGAACGAGATGAAAAGATCCCAGTCAGTAAAAATAGCCGAACTTCCATCACTAGTGAAAAAGTGTGTTGTCACTTCCTGGGGACAGCCTAGCGTTCTTCTGACTTCTTATTTTTCTTTGTTTGAATGTGCAAATAAATAAACTAAATAGTGAACAAAAAGGTTACTAAATGTTTTGAGTTTTTTTGGGCGATTTTGTAGTAGTTCAGCAGAAAATGACATCACACTGACCTCTCACCTCTCACACTCTCCTCCGCAGCAAAGATCATGGATACACTGACAAGATGCATGTCTCTCCGCCCTAATAATGGGAGTCGTTCTCCACAAAGCGGCACGGCGGGCTGTCTAGCTCCCACCTATCCTTTCTTTCGATTGGTAGATACATCTCATTATTGTATTCCTTTTTTGAATATTCGATGAGGGTTGTTGACGTCAACCGCCTGTATTCAGTGGAGAGAAATACTATGCTACTAGATCATGCCATGAATATGCATAGCCATCTCACGACAACTAGTGTTTTTTCTCAAAGTTCCCTCCCGGGATGTCATGTGTCCTACTTATATCAGTACACTCGTAACAACTTAAGCAGCACAAAACTTCTATTCGATCAAATAAACCTCACGTAGCAAATAAGCCATTCATGTTTTTGTTGACCAAATTCGACACTCTCTCATTGACCTCCATACAATATACCAGATGTTGTCAGAGGAAGGCCCTAAAAATTGTCAAAGACTCCAGCCACCCTAGTCATAGACTGATCTCTCTGCTACCCCATGGCAAGATGTACCAGAGTGCCAAGTCTAGGTCCAAAAGGCTCCTTAAGGATTGGTGTCCCGCTAGCGGGACAACTTCCGGTGAAACTGGAGGGCACGTAATTCAAATAAATTCTAATAGTTATTATTGCAATTAAATATTTAGGTACATATAAGTATCTTATATCGGCTGAAAGCTTAAAATCTTGTTAATCTAACTGCACTGTCCAATTTACAGTAGCTATTACAGCGAAAACATGCCATGCGATTGTTTGAGGACGGCGACCCACATCAAAATATATTTTCCACCGGCACAGGTTTCATACATTCACATATAAAGATTAAATATTCACTTACTTTTTGAAAATCTTCCTCTGATTTGTCTTCCAAAGGGTCCCAGCGATAAAAAGTAGTGTCATTTTGTTAGATAAAATCATTTTTTGTATCCCTAAAAGTCTGTTTTGTTGACGCCATCGATTTGAGTAATCCACTCGTTCAACTTGAAGAGAAAAGAATCCGAAAATCTACCCCTAAACTTTGTTTCAACAAGTCAAAATACGTTTATATTTACTCCTCAGACACCCTAAAATGTAATCAAACTATGATATTTATTTTGGGAAAGAAGTATGTTCAATAGGAAACTGATTTTAGCAGGTGCGCAACTTCATCATGGCGCACCATGACATGGATTTCTAAGACTCTGTCCTCATACAAAAACTGTTATTTCTTATTCTTTTTTGAAGTTACAAGCCTGAAACTTTGAACATAGACTGCTGACACCCTGTGGAAGCAATAGGAATCCATGGAGCTATTTTACAATATGAGCTTTCTCTTGCATTTCTAAGAGGATTGTCTCTCAAAATTGTTTTATTCTGGTTGGTTTTTCTTTGGATTTTATCCTACCATATCTATTGTGTTATATTCTCCTACATTATCTTAACATTTCTACAAACTTCAGAGTGTTTTCTTTCCAATGGTACCAATTATATGCATATCCTGGCTTCAGGGCCTGAGCTACAAGCAGTTTGCTTTGGGCACGTCACTCAGGCGGAAATGGAGAAAAAGGGGCCTTATCCCTAAGTTAACAGCTTCTACCCTCATGCCATTAGACTGCTAAACAGTTAATCAAATGGCTACCCGGCCTGTATGCATTGACCCCCTTTTTTACACTGCTGCTACTCGCTGTTTACTATCTATGCATAGTCACTTTACCTCTACCAACATGCAGGGCTGGGTAGGTAACTTTATAATCCGTTACAATTATCAGTTACCTGTCCAAAATTGTAATCAGTAACGTAACTTTTGGATTACCTGAACTCAGTAACGTAATCTGATTACATTCCGTTACTTTTAGATTACTTTACAATTAAGAGGCATTAGAAGAAGACTAAAATGTATGTTACCAATTGAACGACATCTATTGAAGGATAAATCAATGTTAAAGTTTACATACCTGGCCATATATGGATGTTACATTTTACTTTATGGGTTGGTTATGTAGGCTTCTTCCAACCCATCGTTTTCTACTACATAAAATAATACAATTAAATTATAACATTACATTATAAACCAACGTCTATCAGGATTCCAGTCATTCCCTTGATCTTCAAGAATAGGATTTGGAAATATGGAAGTATAGATTAGCCAAATTGTTTTACCTGAGCATAAACTCAAAACTAAGGATTTATTAGCCAGCCCTACTCGGTTGTTTATGATTTTGTTGTCATGGAGAACTGATTGGGCTCACTGATTCGAAAAAATAAACGCTGCGCTCATGGAATGGCATGCTTTGAGCACTACTAAAAAGCGCTGAATGAATGCAATATTCTGCATTTGCTATAGGCCTGTTGTTTACCTTTTTGTTGGTGACACTTTGATATCTTGATAATATGCAGCTCCCCCAAAGAAACAATAACAAAACGGCTGCCCAGCTTCTGTTTTGGTACAAATCTAAGGGATGGGCCTGGAGAAATGTAACCACTCTCAGATTAATAGACAGAGCTGTGGATGCAAGGACTGACTATACATGATATCAACATTAAGTACAAAAATGGATGTAGCAACTACAGATTGTCCCTTTAGTCTATCAAAAGTGTGCGAGTTTGAGCATGTGTCCATTAGGCCTATTTTTTTTTTTTTATCAGCATGAATTAGATTGAGCAATAAAAGCCCAACTTTTATTCCATAGGCTGGGATCCGCACTATGCAGCTGTTGCAAGAGCGCATTTTCACTGGCTGTCGACTGGTTTCGAAAACAATGAGCAGCTTAAATTTCTTGAATTCAACCATTATTTGGTTCAAATACACATTTAGATTTGTGAACAGCCATCCACAACAACCACAATCCGTAAAGCGCAAATAGCTAAATGAGAGAGTAGTAGTGTGTCTCACATCAATGCTCTATGTAGATATCAATAATAAGTGATATCAGTATCGCCGTAGACTACACCACTGCTGTCATCCTTACCTCCAAGCGTTTATTTAAATTGGATAATCTTTGGATGCCGACAGCAGTCGCACCATTGGAAGACCTAGCTTGGACTGTAGCTCTTTTCCCGCGATCTATCAAACCCATTTGGTGTGTCATCATGGTGGTCTCTGACTTGTGGTCAGACTCACTCAGGTGGAACAAACTTAAACGTGTGCCTTTTTTCAATGCTGATTTGATTGTCATTGAGAAAACAGAGAAGTGTCAAAGATTATTTTTCACAAACATCCTTTCTAAATTTCTAAGTTAATCCTGGAAATAATCATCTAGTTTTTCAAACGTATCTGTAATCTGATTACAATATTTTTGCTGGTGAGGTAACCAATTACAGTTACCGTTTTTTTGTAACCCTTACATGTAACATATTGGATGGAATCCGTTACTCCCCAACATGTACATATTACCTCAATTACCTCGACTAACCTGTACACCCGCACATTGACTTGGTACAGGTACCCCCTGTATATAACCTTGTTATTGTTATTTTCTTGTGTTATTTTTTTCTTACTTCAGGTTATTTTATTTTTGTCTTTATTTTTTTCACAAATATTTTCTTACTTACTTTTTAAAAAATTCTGCATTGTTGGTTAAGGACTTGTAAGTAAGCATTTCACGGTAACCTTTTGTATTCGGCGCATGTGAAAGTTGCTTGTTGGACAAAACAATGAGAAAAATGCAACCTGCCGGAGGGAGACAGTACTGTGTTCGAATACTCATCCTCGCAAGCTTGCTACATTAATGAATAAGGGGGAAATGCTAGCTAGCTTGCTTTACCACCCTGTCTTACTTATTTTTACTAACTAAAATAGTTATTGCTTTGATTCTGAAATGGAGAATTGAATTTGAATGGTTGTGAATATGAATCTTTGGCAAATCCATTGAAGAAAAGTCATCTGAAAAAAAGTTTTCCCACCTCCTTATGTACATTGTAAGTACAAAGTCATAAGACAATTCACTTCGCTTTACATGAAGATGCTTACTCCTGGGTAAGTACATTATAAATACATGTATATCTCTTGTAACAACATTGTAATTACAGAGTTGGATGTTAATGCTATATACATTTTAAGTAGAATGTAACTAATGTTCTCCAGTCTCCTCTATTTTCAGTCTGCAAAAGTTGTTATATTCTAACTACATGGTAATTATAAAGATTATACCCTACTGGGTTTCACTTTACATTAAGTTGCTTGCTCCCGGCTAGGTACATGATAATTACAAGGACATCCTATTAAAACACATTGTTCTTACATTACATTTGATTCGGAATAGCCTTTGAGCCAGGTCATAACATAGAAATAAACTAATTGAAAATGACTGGTAGTTAATGACAATAGTTCAATTGTTGCAAACATACCCTAGCCTATTTATCAACCCTGGTATTGCATGTGTATTCGATGGCAGTGGCACCTTGTAACAAGGTCAGATTTTGGTTTGAGTTATTAACATGGTTATTCACAGGTAACTTTCAAGCGTGTAATTACAAAACATTAGTTACATAGTGGAACAAGAAAATGTGTAATAACATCAGTAAATACATGCGGAGTAACCTTCAGCAAGTGGATATGTAAATACACATTTCAAATTGTGCAATAACTGCTAGCGCTACAACCTTCCTACCATGTAATTACGTAGTAACACCTATGTAGTACAATGTTGTTACTACAGTTTTTTACGGTGTAGTTAAATAGTAATAGGGGCAACTTTATGTAAAGCGTTACCAACATTTGTATCACCATTCGATGAAATGAGTTTGTATTGTGTAATGACCTACTGTAGCTATTATTCATTGTTAGGGCATGTGTTAAAGGATTCTTATGTGTTTATTATTATCATCCATTGTTTGGGGATGTTTTGGAGTTGGGTTAATATGTAGGTACATACACTGTATAATATTGCTCTACATAATTACAATGGAATTATACAATGTTTAGCTTAGTTTATATGGTGATTGTAATGAGTGGTATTTTTCTCTGTGATTCATCTTTGATTTATCATATGTAGTGGTGCTACAATATCTAAAATACTTACTCTGTTTTCAGGCGGGCCAACCAAACCCCACAGTGAAGTTATACGTGGTGAATTTGTACGGGCCGACCCATACACAGGAGCTCACACCACCAGACAGCCTCAAAATAAGGTGTGATACATAATGATATTGAAAACAAATCTTGGAAAGTTTTCTTTTTGGAGAGACAAGGTCATTTTCAATCAATAATAACTGTGGTTGTTCTCTCTCGTAGGGAGCACTATGTAGCCATGGTCAAGTGGATCAGTAAAACCAAGACAACGGTCAGGTGGATGAGCCGTGCCCAGAATGTGTCAATCCTGACCGTGTGTGACACCACCACAGGAGCCTGTGTTAAGGTGAGAAGAATGGCATTCTGTGTATGGAGGGGGGGTCATATTATATTGTTATATTGGCAGTGGGAGGAGAGAGCAGACAATGCACTGACTGTTATTGCTATGCTACTGTACCAAAGGGAAAGAGATTGTTTACTCGAATGCCTCATCTGAAAGTACTGTATGAGTTCTATGTCAACAGTTTACAGTATGGGCTTAGCACCTGTTGTGTTGTTTGGTGTGCTTTTTACTCTGCATGCTAAAGGGTGCTTGTAAAGGGGTGTACCCACGTTCTGTTTACCCACCATTTTGAAGAAGAAGATTATCTCGTGGCATTTATCAGATAAACACACTATAAATCACATTCATTGTTCTATAATTTTTTACTGGGAAGCTTTTATCATCTCATAGAACTGTTTTCATGAACACGAAAGTAAATATTTATCCTTTCCACGATTTGTTTTGATTGCAGAGTGTTATTATAAGCTTTGTCTGGAACAGGGCAGAGCAGCAGTCCCCTGTGGGGAAAGCGTGGCAGTATATGGGAAACGGTTCAGTTTTACTGTTCCAGGGTCAGGCCCCACAGATGGCTAGAGCACAACCAAACAGGCTCTCCAGCCAAGAAACTGCTTCGCCTGGGCCCGGACTCATCTTCTCTGCCAGGGCTTTTGTCCTTGTCTGCAATGGGTTTAAATGAAAGAGCACAAATTCTGGCATTTTAAAGTATTGGGGAAGAAAGGGAATTGGATGATTTTGAAGGGCTTTGAGCTGTCTTGTGGAATGGTAAATTAGTTAAAACGGGACATGCTATTAACTGTTAACATTTTGGTCTTTCTATTTCAGAGGCATGAGGAGACCTCAGAGCTCTGGCTTTCCAAGCAGGTAAAACATTTTAACTCCTGTAAAGTCAGTCATGGTCAAACATATCAAATCAAAGTTTCATTCCATTTAATTCAATAGATCTTTATTGTGCACATTGGTAATGATTGGCCTAAAATGCCAACACATGAATATTACTAGTCTATTATACACAATCTCTGTGGTCATATAATGATCATAACACTCAAAAGTAAAATGTTTGCTGTGTTTGTTTCTGCAGAACCAGGAACCAGTGTTCTCCAGGGACGGCAGCAGATTCTTCCTGACGGTGCCCGTCAAGCAAGGCGGGCGCGGAGAGTTCCATCACATCGCCATGTTCACCACACAGGTATAGGATCAAGTCGCCATGGTTACTGAACCGATGGGGGTCACTCATGTCACCATGGTTACCACTCAAAGTGTTCTGTTGCTATAATTTCCACCATGGTGAGGGTAATATCTCTGTGGTTACAGAACAAGAAGTGAGGGTCATGCTGATGATGATGAATAAGTTGTTTTTATAGATATGTAAGATGACTCTTCTAATTGTTTATTTCCTGTGTCTGTTCCCCTTCCTCCCTCCAGTTCAGAGCAGATCAAAATGAAGTCCGCCATCTTACATCAGGGAACTGGGAAGTAACTAAGATCCTGGCCTATGATGAGAGCAACGACAACATGTGAGTGTCTCTTCTGGTCTGTGCATAATATATGAATAATGAGGATGCAGGTATTGTGCATACAGTGGTTCTTCCTTTAAAAGTTGCGTCATACTGCAGCACACCTTGCGGGCTGCAGCAGAATTCTGTGGAACGTTATTTAATTGTCAGCCATTGTTACCATTAATGCTAGTTAGTGCTAGTTTGACCACCAGATGTCATCTTTGAGAAGCATTTGATAGCATTCAATATTGGCTATATGATCGAATTTAAAAACTTTTTTGTAAGAACATAGATTATGGGATGGATTTTAAGAAATGTAGCTTAATTAATTTGATTAATATTATGGTGTTTCTATTCCAAGAAAAACGAAACCCTCGGGGTTTACGTTAGATTGGAATGGAAAACATGGCGCTCTACAACGTGACGGTCGGGAGTAGGCTACAGTACTAAGAGCATAACATTTCCACACCATAATTGTAGTCTAACCAATACCCAAACAGAAATATTGATATTAATAATAATAATCGTTTTGTTTAAAAAAATAACGATATTTTGGAGATGATTTTGTTTTCAAATAACCTAAAGTGAGCGAGAGCCATTCTTGAACATGGGGTGAGACATTCTTACTAATTTGTAAATAAAGCCAGTTTGTTATTCAGAATGATTGAAAGTTTGCACTGCGATGTGGTGTCTTAGACCCCTGCGCCACTCGGGAGGCCCCATCTGCAATGTTTTTAATGCTGATCAATTGCCTTGCACAAAGTATCTATTGTCCTGCTAATAACCCATACTGGCGCTGTACAACGTGACCGGTCGGGAGTAGGCTACAGTACCGTGCACCTGGCCCCCTTGGTTAGCGCGCACTGCACCCAGCCCGCCACAGGAGTCGCTGGAGTGCGATGAGACAAGGATATCCCTACCAGCCAAACCCTCCCTAACCCAGACGACGCTAGGCCAATTGTGCGTCGCCCCACGGACCTCCCGGTCACGGCCGGCTGCGACAGAGCCTGGGCGCGAACCCAGAGACTCTGGTGGCGCAGCTAGCGATGCGATGCAGTGCCCTAGACCACTGCGCCACCCTGGAGGCCTAAATCCTATTGCTTCTAACTTCAATATGCTTTTTAAATAAATAAGACCTACACCCCTTTTAACAGCACATTACTCAACACTAGTGAGACTCATGTCGCCTGCTGTAGGCCTACAATATATATTAAAAAAGAATAATAAATGACGTGACTCTCCGCCAATAATTTGATTTATAGGATTAGAGGATTCTAAATTAATATCTAAGGGGCATTTTTCGTTAGGGCAAAAATGATCTGTGAGAATATCTAAGGGGCTTTTATATCATTATAAATCAATTAATAATAATAATAATAATCGCTTTGTTTAAAAAATAACAATATTTTGGAGATGATTTAGTTTTCAAATAACCTAAAGTGAGTGATTATAATTTGAATATAGGCCAAAATAATCTTTATAAAGGCCAAAATATGTATTTCTGTTCTTAAAGGGAGAGAAACCATAAGCCGTGGCTATTTTATGGACAAGGACATACCGGCCGGCCAAACCCTCCCCTAACCCGGACGACACTGGGCCAATTGTGCACCGCCCTATGGGACTCCCAATCACTGTCAGATGTGATACAGCCTGGATTCTAACCAGGGACTGTAGTGATGCCTCTTGCACTGGGATGCAGTGCCTTAGACCACTGCACCACTCGGGAGCCATGACCAAGATGACCAATATACTGTATATATTTTTTATTTATTTTACCTTTATTTAACTAGGCAAGTCAGTTAAGAACAAATTCTTATTTTTAATGACGGCCTAAGAATAGTGGGTTAACTGCCTTGTTCAGGGGCAGAACGACAGATTTTGACCTTGTCAGCTCGGGGATTCGATCTTGCAACCTTCCGGTTACTAATCCAATGTTCTAACCACGAGGCTACCTGCCGCCATATTGTCCTGCTAATAGCCAATCCTAGAAACGTTGTTTGCAGAATTCACAGCCTGCTACGCTTGTGAAAAACAGGGTTAATAATGATAATAATAATACTTTTTCCCCTTCCACATGTTAAAGGTTCCAATTGATAAAGTTATCAATTAGTATATTTGAGTTTAACCACAACATTTGTTGTATTATTTGTTCTGTCTTTTCTGGTGGATAAAACTGAAATTGCAACCAATCATGGCCGGTTGTGATACAGCCAAACTAACTAAGAAATACATTTGACGATACAATTCTCCCCCTACCCTCCATTTTGGCAAGAGTCTATTGTCCTGCTAATAGCCCATAATGGTGCAGTACTACGTGACCGGTCGGGAGTAGGCTACAGTGCTACAGTAAGAGCAAAATAATCCTAACATTTCCACACCCTAATTGTAGTCTAACCAATACCCAAACGGAGATTCAGTGAAAATAAAAATCTTGTTGATTTATCAAGACCAGTCCACATGCATGTCTCAGAGCAGTGCTGTCTTGACCTCTGAATGCTGTTCCTTCCATTCATTTTGAAAGAGTATTTTCCAGTAAGCAACAGTTTGTTTACCTTCCTTAGCCTACTTTGTTCCAATATTTCTGTCATTTAGTGATATTTGTTCCCATAGTAATTCGTTATGGATCCATATCGAAAGAAACATCTGCATTTTGAAAGGGTCTTTCTATCATTATTATTATTAACGAAAGCATAAAGATGCTGATAAAGAAATACAGCACTGTACAGTATATGCTTCATCCAACATGTTGCGGTTGCATGAGGTCGCCCACACGCACTTTAAACATTTGGTTAATAAAGCATTTAAAGCATTTTGAAGATAGAAGCTGCCTGCCTTTAAAAAAAAAAAATTGTTCACCTTTATTTAACCAGGTAGGCAAGTTGAGAACAAGTTCTCATTTACAACTGCGACCTGGCCAAGATAAAGCAAAGCAGTGCGACACAAACAACAACACAGAGTTACACACGGAATAAACAAACATATAGTCAGTAATACATTAGAGAAAGTCTATATACAGTGTGTGCAAATGAGGTAGGATAAGGGGGTGAGGCAATAAATAGACCATAGTGGCAAAATTATTACAGTATGGCAAATTAAACACTGGGGTGATAGATGTGCAGAAGATGAGTGTGCAAGTAGCGGTACTGGGGTGCAAATGAGCAAAATAAATAAAACAAATAACAATATGGTGATGAGGTAGTTGGATGGGCTTTTTTATTAGGCTACTGTGCCATCTGACAAGTAAACGTGGCCTACAGTACATACTGTGGTAAACATGGTAAAGTTTCTAATTCCTTACATAAGGGAAAGCAGACCATGTCCAGACTTTCTCGGTGACCTCAAGTACTCATTAACTCTGTCTTTAATGTTTTTGGGATGCATCAGCCATGGACAGAAACTTCTGAGACACAGTATTAATGATGAACACCCGGAAGTTCACTGGTAAGCCACATTTGCCTCGGGACCCATCCCAGTTGGTATTCGGTGTATCTCTTTAGTTACACATCCTTGGAATAGCAGAACAGCATAACGGTCCGGGCGGCCCTTGCTGTGCCTGGTGAGCAGTTGGTCAAGTTCTGTTGTCAGAAGCAGAATGGAAATGTCAGGGTGAACCGACGAGCTGAAGAACCCGCCAGGTATGTTAACTCTGCCTGTCGGAGGTGGAGTTCCAGAGCTCACAGGTGTGCCTGGCATGGATTGTGACTCCATCTCGTCCCTCGCCCTCTTCAATGCGTCATTCTCCACCTGACTTTCCGCCAATGACGCCTGACTCTCTGCCAATGATGAGTGACTCTCTGCCAATACCGCCTGGCTCTGAACCACTGCATCAGCTGTCGCCCGTATCTCTGCCCTCAGATAATGTTTCTCTTTCTGCTGGTCTGCCTTCAAGGGTGGAGTTTGGGGAGGGGTGAGGAGTACTGGAAAGGTGTGATTTTCAGCTCACAATAGGCCATAAGTATACAGCAGTTCGCCGATTGTCCTCACTTTGATTATGCTGTAACAACATACTGTAGCACCATGACCAGGATCTCTATTCATTTAAGTGAGCAGATTAAGGCTTTCAGGAGGAACAGAAAATCTAGTACAGACAATAAAATAAATCAATTAGTATATTTGAGTTAAACCACAATATTTGTTCTATTATTTGTTCCGTCTTTTCTGGTGGATTAAACTGAAATTGCAACCAACTTTCTTTGGCTTGTTTAAAAAATAACAATATTTTTGAGATGATTTTGTTTTCAATAACCGAAAGTGAGCGAGAAAAAGGCCATTCTTGAACATGGGGTGAGACATTCTTACTCATTTGTAAATAAAGCTAGTTTGTTATTTAGAATTTCTGTATTTCTGTTTTTAGAGGAAGAGAAACCAAAAGCCCACTGTCGCCTCATGGGTCTCCCGGTCGCGACCGGCAAGGGTATGGAACCAGCATCTGTAGCAGCGCGGTTTGCACTGCGATGCATTGTCTTAGACCGCTGCGCCACTCGGGAGGCCCCATCCACAAAGATTTTAATGCTGATCAATTGCCTTGCACAAAGTATCAAAATACAGAGAGGTGTTGGCAAGAGTCTATTGTCCTGCTAATATCCCATAATGGACTATTATAATACATGGTGTCCAGGTCAGGATATCCAAAACATTTATTTATTAAAGTCTATCAGAAAGAACGTTTGTACATATTTATTTTGATCCAAAACCATGAATGAGTCACTCAGCTTTATGTAGGTGCCGAGGCTATATGACTGCGCAATCAACTTGATTATTTAGCAGACATCACTTGATTATATTCAGTAAACACATACAGTTGAAGTCGGAAGTTTACATACACCTTAGCCAAATACATTTAAACTCAGTTTTTCACAATTCTTGACATTTAATCCTAGTAAAAATTCCCTGTCTTAGGATCACCACTTTATTTTAAGAATGTGAAATGTCAGAATAATAGGAGAGAGAATTATTTATTTTAGCTTTTAGTTCTTTCATCACATTCCCAGTGGGTCAGAAGTTTACATACACTCAATTAGTATTTGGTAGCATTGCCATTAAATTGTTTAACTTGGGTCAAACATTTCAGGTAGCCTTCCACAAGCTTCCCACAATAAGTTGGGTGAATTTTGGCCCAGTCCTCCTGACAGAGCTCGTGTAACTGAATCAGGTTTGTAGGCCTCCATGCTCGCACACGCTTTTTTAGTTCTGCCCACACATTTTCTATAGGATTGAGGTCAGGGCTTTGTGATGGCCACTCCAATACCTTGACTTTGTTGTCCTAAAGCAGTTTTGACACAACTTTGGAAGTATGCTTGGGGACATTGTCCATTTGGAAGACCATTTGCGACCAAGCTTTAACTTCTTGACTTCTTGTCCTTAACCTTTACTTAACACCCATCCCGGATCCGGGAGCATCCTCATCAGTAAAAGCTGACTAGCATAGCCTAGCATAGCGCAACAAGTAAATAATAGCATATAAATATCATGAAATCACAAGTCCAATACAGCAAATGAAAGATAAACATCTTGTGAATCCAGCCATCATTTCTGATTTTGAAAATGTTTTACAGTGAAAACACAATATGTATTTCTATTAGCTAACCACAATAGCCAAAGACTCAACCGCATATTTTCACCATGTTTCTACCGCATAGGTAGCTATCACAAAACCGACCAAATATAGATATAATTACTCACTAACCAAGAAACAACTTCATCAGATGACAGTCTTATAACATGTTATACAATAAATTTATGTTTTGTTCAAAAATGTGCATATTTGAGGTATAAATCCTAGTTTTACATTGCAGCTACCATCAAAAATATCACCAAAGCAGCCAGAATAATTACAGAGAGCAACGTGAAATACCTAAATACTCATCATAAAACATTTATGAAAAATACATGGTGTACAGCAAATGAAAGATAAACATCTTGTGAATCCAGCCAATATTTCCGATTTTTTAAGTGTTTTACAGCGAAAACACAATATAGCATTATATTAGCTTACCACAATAGCCAAACACACAACCGCATTTATTCACCGCATAGATAGCATTCGCAAAAACCAGCAAAAGATATAAAATTAATCACTAACCTTGACCAACTTCATCAGATGACAGTCTTATAACATCAGGTTATACAATACACTTATGTTTTGATCGAAAATGTGCATATTTAGAGCTGCAAACCGTGGTTATACATTGTGAATATGTAGCATAGATTCACCAGAATGTCCGGAGCTATTTTGGACACTCACCTAATCTGACCAAAGAGCTCATCATTAACTTGACATAAAAATACTTGTTGTATGGCAAATTAAAGATACACTGGTTCTTAATGCAACCGCCGTGTTAGATTTTTAAAAATAACTTTACCATAACAAACAGCTTGCGTTATTGCGAGACAGCGCCCGTCAAAACGGTAGAGAATAGGAATAACATTTTCCACAGAAATACGAAATAACATCATAAATTGTTCTTACTTTTGTTGAGCTTCCATCAGAATCTTGTACAAGGAGTCCTAGGTCGAGGATAAATCGTTGTTTGTTTTAGAATGTCCTTTTCTCCTGTCGAATTCGTGCCACAATGCTAGCCAATGTTGATGACGTTCCCAGTTTCTCTCGACGCAAAGAACGGAAAACTCCATAAGTCCCAATAAACGTTGAATAAACTGATGAAACTCGGTTGAAAAAACCTACTTTATGATGTTTTTCTAATATGTATCAAATAAAAACAGAGCCGGAGATATTAGCCGTGTATACCGAATGCATATCATAAGACAATATGGAGGTGCTTCCCGCGCCTAGGTAGAGAAAGGAAATTCTGGACACGTCATTCCAAGAGCTCTTGTTCGACCTCAGATCAAGCTAGACACCCCATTCCACCTTCCACTGCCTGTTGACATCTAGTGGAAGGCGTATGAAGTGCATGCATATCGATAAATATTAGGCAATTGAATAGGCAGGCCCTGAAACAGAGCCTCGTTTTCAGATTTTTCACTTCCTATCTGGAAGTTTGCTGCAAAATGAGTTCTGTTTTACTCACAGATATAATTCAAACAGTTTTAGAAACTTGAGAGTGTTTTCTATCCAATAGTAATAATAATATGCATATTGTACGATCTAGAATAGAGTACGAGGCAGTTTAATTTGGTCACAATGTTTTCCAAAGTGAAAACAGCGCCCCCCTATTAAGCAGTTTTGACACAACTTTGGAAGTATGCTTGGGGTCATTGTCCATTTGGAAGACCATTTGCAACCAAGCTTTAACTTCCTGACTGATGTCTTGAGATGTTGCTTCAATATATCCACATACTTTTCCTTCTTCATGATAACACCTATTTTGTGAAGTGCACCAGTCTCTCCTGCAGCAAAGCACCCCCACAACATGATGCTGCCACCCCCGTGTTTCACGGTTGGGATGTTGTTCTTCGGCTTGCAAGCCCCCCCATTTTTCCTCCAAACATAACGATGGTCATGATATATTTTTGTTTCATCAGACCAGAGGTCATTTCTCCAAAAAGTATGATCTTTGTCCCCATGTAAAGTTGCAAACCGTAGTCTGGCATTTTTATGGCGGTTTTGGAGCAGTGGCTTCTTCCTTGCTGATCGGCCTTTCAAGTTATGTCGATATAGGACTCGTTTTACTGTGGATATAGATACTTTTGTACCTGTTTCCTCCAGCATCTTCACAAGGTCCTTTGCTGTTGTTCTGCATTGTTAAGCATGCCTAAGGCACGTTCATGCAGATGAGCAGGGACCCTGGGCATCTTTCTTTTGGTGTTTTTCAGAGTCAGTAGAAAGGCCTCTTTAGTAAAGGCCTCTTTAGTTAAGGCCTAAGTTTTCATAACTGTGACCTTAATTGCCTACCGTCTGTAAGCTGTTAGTGTCTTAACGACCGTTGCACAGGTGCATGTTCATTAGTTGTTTATGGTTCATTGAACAAGCATGGGAAACAGTGTTTAAACCCTTTACAACAAAGATCTGTGAAGTTATTTGCATTTTTACGAATTATCTTTGAAAGACAGGGTTCTGAAAAAGGGACTTTTTTGTTGTAGCTGAGTTTATGTGCATGTATGGAATGATGAATGAATGTTGTAGAGGAGTTGGCGACAGCACAAACAGAAAATGTCATTGTTATCACAATGAACTTTTAAAAATGTATTTATTTCACTTTTATTTAACCAGGTAGGCTAGTTGAGAACAAGTTCTCATTTTCAACTGCGACTTGGCCAAGATAAAGCAAAGCAGTTCGACACATACAACAACACAGAGTTACACATGGAATAAACAAACATACAATCAATAATACAGTGGAAAAATCTATATACAGCATGTGCAAATGAGGTAGGATAAGAGAGGTAAGGCAATAAATAGGCCATGGTGGCGAAGTAATTACAATCAAGCAATTAAACACTGGAATGGTAGAATGTGCAGAAGATGAATGTGCAAGTAGAAATACTGGGGTGCAAAGGAGCAAGATAAATAAATACAGTATGGGGATGAGATAGATTGGATGGGCTATTTACAGATGAGCTATGTACAGGTGCAGTGATCTGTGAACTGCTCTGATAGCTGGTGCTTAAAGCTAGTGAGGGAGGTAAGCGTCTCCAGCTTCAGAGATTTTTGCAGTTCGTTCCAGTCATTGGCAGCAGAGAACTGGAAGGAGAGGTGGCCAAAGGAAGAATTGGCTTTGGGGGTGACCAGTGAGATATACCTGCTGGAGCGCGTGCTATGGGTGGGTGCTGCTATGGTGACCAGTGAGCTGAGATAAGGTGGGGCTTTACCTAGCAGAGACTTGTAGATGACCTGGAGCCAGCGGGTTTAGCGACGAGTATGAAACGAGGGCCAGCCAACGAGTGTCACGTTCCTGACCTTATTTCCTTTGTTTTGTCTTTGTTTAGTTGGTCAGGACGTGAGCTGGGTGGGCATTCTATGTTATGTGTTTCTATGTTGGGTTCATTGTTAATTAGCCTGATATGGTTCTCAATCAGGGGCAGGTGTTTTAGGTTTCCTCTGATTGAGAACCATATTAAGGTAGGCTGTTCTCACCGTTTGTTTGTGGGTGATTGTTCCTGTGTCAGTGTTTGTGCCACACAGGACTGTTTTTCGTTCGTTTCGTTATTTCATTCGTGTGTTCTTTCCTGTTCGTGCGTTCATGTTATATGTTCACAAGTTCAGGTCTGTTAACGTCGTTTATTGTTTTGTAGTTTGTTTAAGAGTTTTTCTGTCTTCCTTAAATAAACAAATATGAATTCAACCCACGCTGCGTTTTGGTCCGATCCATGCTCCTCTTCAGACGAGGAGGAAAACAATCGTTACAACGAGAGCATACAGGTCGCAGTGGTGGGTAGTATATGGGGCTTTGGTGACAAAACGGATGGCACTGTGATAGACTGCATCCAATTTGTTGAGTAGAGTGTTGGAGGCTATTTTGTAAATGACATTGCCGAAGTCGAGGATCAAATCAAATTTTATTTGTCACATACATGGTTAGCAGATGTTAATGCGAGTGTAGCGAAATGCTTGTGCTTCTAGTTCCGACAATGCAGTAGTAACCAACGAGTAATCTAACCTAACAATTCCACAACTACTACCTTATACACACAAGTGTAAAGGGATAAAGAATATGTACATAAAGATATATGAATGAGTGATGGTACAGAACGGCATAGGCAAGATGCAGTATATGGTATCGAGTACAGTATATACATATGAGATTAGTAATGTAGGGTATGTAAACATAAAAGTGGCATAGTTTAAAGTGGCTAGTGATACATGTATTACATAAAGATGGCAAGATGCAGTAGATGGTATAGAGTACATCGGATCGGTAGGATGGTCAGTTTTACGAGGGTATGTTTGGCAGCATGAGTGAAGTATGCTTTGTTGCGAAATAGGAAGCCGATTCTAGATTTAATTTTGGATTGGAGATGTTTAATGTGAGTCTGGAGAGTTTACAGTCTAACCCGACACCTAGGTATTTGTAGTTGTCCACATATTCTAAGTCAGAACCGTCCAGAGTAGTGATGCTGGACGGGCGGGCAGGTGCGGGCAGTGATCGGTTGAAGAGCATGCTTTTAGTTTAACTTGCATTTAAGAGCAGTTGGAGGCCACGGAAGGAGAGTTGTATGGCATTGAAGCTCATCTGGAGGTTAGTTAACACAGTGTCTATTGGAGCCAACTTGATTGTATGTTATGAGGGGCTTTGTGATATTACTCTTGTAAGGTGTCAGGTAGATTCTGAATCTAATTCTCAGACCAATGTAACTACCAATCACAGACAACACACCATAGTGCATGGTGGGAAAAGGAGGTTTACGAATTTACTTGTCGTAAAACACATAACCTTGAGTGTGAAACTGTGTAGTAACTGGATTAGCATGATATTTTTGCTAAATAGGCAGATTTTATTATTCTCAACTTGACACCAATAAACACCATGCCTAATGCCTCAAGACTGAATGTCATGTACATTGCTTATGAAGTACAAGGATGAATGCTGCTTGAGCATGTACAGTATTTGTGGCATAACCGTGTTAACAAAGGCCACCGATCTTCTTTGAAACCCAATTAACTTGTTTGTTTCCTGCATACAGTTATTTCCTCAGCACTGAAGGCTCACCACGGAGAAGACAGCTTTTCAGGTGACACATTTAGCAACCTGTCATGAATCTTGTTTTTGACAGCTCCCCTTTGCTTTACAGTCCGTCTTATCATTTCCCTCTTGTGTAGGACATGTCATAACAACGGTAAACAGCTGAAGTTTTGTGCATACAGAAATATAGAGACGCTCTTGATGTAAGATTGTGTACACCAGATAATACAGGTAACTGCCAAAGAAAACACCAACATGAATTGTCTTAATAGGGCGTTGGGGCCACCACGAGCCAGAACAGCTTCAATGCACCTTGCAAAGATTGTGTGTCTGGAACTGTGATGAGATACCATTCTTTCACGAGGAATTCCATCATTTGGTGTTTTGTTAATGATGGTCTGTCTCAGAGTAGCCACCCTTTTAGCTCCAGAATCACCAAGAAGTGTTCAATTGGGTTGAGATCTGGTGACAGAAATGGCCATGGCATATGGTTTCCATCATTTTCATGTTCATCAAACCATTCTGTGACCCCTCTTGCCCTGTGAATGGGGGCATTGCCATCATATTGGGGCATAGAAATGGTATCCAAAATAATGAACCTAAGCATGATGGGACGATAATTGCTAAATTAACTCAGAAACCACACCTGTGTGGAAGCACCTGCTTTCAATATAATTTGTATCCCTCATTTACTCAAGTGTTTCCAATATTTTGGCAGTTACCTGACTCTTATAAAGAGTCTGAAGTCTGGAGAGGTAATAATTCAATTTTTCAACAAACCATATCCAAATCCAGCTGGTCTTTTGATGAGGTCGAATCGGCTTAATTACATTTCAAATGCTTTCAGGTGAACTAATGAACTCTCAACCTCAACATTGCTCATCTCTTCATTTCTGTGGAGTGTAAATATCATGTGCAAACTGCAAACGCCACTGGTGCTAGATCCTCAATAGGCCTGCTCTTTAGGATTTGCAGTGGAAGTTAAAACGGTCTCCTAATCTTCCCTCTTCCCCTTCCTTTCAGTGTGAAGACTGTGGGGTTGTTCCCTCGACACTGTCTGACGTGTGAGCTAAATAAGGCCCACTGTCTGTTCTTCGATGCTGAGATAAACCCCAGTGATCAGCACATCCTCCTCCACTGTAAAGGTAAGCTAGTAGCAAAGCTAAATGCTAACACAGACAGCTAGCACCAAGATAGCACTAGCAGGCCAATGCAACGTAAACTAATTGCTAACATAGACAGTCTATTGCATAGCAATGCTCCATAGTGCCAATATAGCACAAGCAGGCTAATCCATACATGTCATTTTACAGTTAGTCAGCTAAGCTAAATGCTAAAACAAGCAGTGCATCATTTTGAAGGCTAATATTCAACTAAATAATAGCACTACTCGTCTTTCTTTGTTTAAGACAGATAAATATTGGTAGAGCTTAGAGAACCAGAGCATCAACTTTCTTTGAGAGGTTATTTAAAGATATTAGGAACCAACATCAACTAACCATTTATTATAGACTGTGAAGGTATGCCAGCTAAGCCATTTGCTAAACCCAACCAATGCATCATCTGCTTAGACTTAGATACATGATCAGAGATACATCTTACCAAAAAAGTGTTAAACAAATCAAAATATATTTGATATTTGAGATTCTTCAAAGTAGCCACCCTTTGCCCTAATGACAGCTTTGCACACTCTTGGCATTATCTCAACCAGCCTCTGCTGCAGAAGATACATTCATTAGAGTTACCAGCCTCAGAAACTTCAGCCCAAATAAATGCTTCACAGAGTTCAAGTAACAGACACATCTCAACATCAACTGTTCAGAGGAGACTGCGTGAATCAGGCCTTCGTGGCCGAATTGATGCAAAGAAACCACTACTAAAGGACACCAATAATAAGAAGAGACTTCCTTGGGTCAAGAAACATGAGCAATGGACAATAGACCGGTGGAAATCTGTCCTTTGGTCTGATGAGTCCAAATGTGTGGTTCCCACCGTGAAGCATGGAGGAGGAGGTGTAATGGTGTGGGGGTGCTTTGCTGGTGACACTGTCAGTGATTTTTTTTTTTAATTCAAGGCACACTTAATCAGCATGGTTACCACAGTATTCTGCAGTGATACACCAACCCATCTGGTTTGCGCTTAGTGGGACTATCATTTGTTTATCAACAGAACAATGACCCAAAACACACCTCCAGGCTGTGTAAGGGCTATTTGACCAAGGAGGGGAGTGATTGAGTGCTGCATCAGATGACCTAGCCTCCACAATTACTCGACCTCAGCCCAATTGAGATGGTTTGTGATGAGTTGGACCGCAGAGGGAAGGAAAAGCAGCCAACAAGTGCTCAGCATAGTTATTTAACCTCTATTTAACTGGGCAAGTCAGTTAAGAACAAATTATTATTTAGAATGACGGCCTACACAGGCCAAACTCTGGTCCAATTGTGCGCCGCCCTATGGGACTCCCAATCACAGCCAGTTGTGATACATCCTGGATATGTGGATACTCCTTCAAGACTGCTGGAAAATGATTACTCATAAAGCTGGTTGAGAGAATGGCAAGAGTGTACAAAGCTGTCATCAAGGAAAAGGGTGGCTACTTTGAAGAATCTAAAATCCAAAATATCTTAATGATTTGTTTAACACTTTTTTGGGTACTACATTATTCCATATGTGTTATTTCATAGTTTTGATGTCTTCACTATTATACTACAATGTAGAAAATATACAAAATTATGAAAAACCCTTGAATGAGTAGGTGTGTCCAATTTCTGGACTGGTACTGTATATAGTGAGCAAGCATATTTAGCACACTCCATCCAACAAACTGCTAGGAGCAAAAGGTCTTTATGCAAATGTTTTCATAATTCTATGGTATTTCATTTATCCTTTATTTATCTAGGCAAGTCAGTTAAGAACAAATTCTTATTTACAATGACGGCCTACCGGGGAACAGTGGATTAACTGCCTTGTTCAGGGGCAGAATGACAGATTTTTACTACGTCAGCTCGGGGATTCAATCAAGCAACCTTTCGGTTACTGGCCCAACGCTCTAACCACTAGTCTACCTGCCGCCCCTTGTATGTATGAATTTGTCAAAATTGTTTAAAAATAATTGTTCTCATAAAGGCCAGAACATTTTTATTTTTGTGATTTAGAGTCTAACATAACTTATGCAAATTTACTCCTTTAAACAAACATAATCGGAGATCCATTTGAGATCAATTATAGTTCAAATAAAGTTGTCTTTTCCAATGTAGTCAACCATTTTTGTGTCAGTGGCCCCTCGAGCCACAACCCATTTGACAGATGTCAGGGGTTTGCCTTTGGCAATCTATCATTATTTAACATTTAGTGTGGAGAGAGACCATCAGACAATTCCATATAAGAAGCATAAAATATAATAAAAATAGTCGCTCTATTGTGTATAATTGCTTTAGGTGTTGTTATGGTGCCATGCGTACCAGTTAATTGCCGCCACAGTTGTTTATTGCTAAGGTTTGTTTTAACCATATGCTCGAGTGTGTTTGTCTTGTGTACCATAAGTTAATGGACAAAATGTACCATCCTTCTGTTTGTGAGCTATAAACACAATGCAGTTAGCACGTCATCTGAGGATAAGGCTAAATTCAGTAGAAACCAAGTAGCTTGTCGCTCCTTAGTCAAGCATATTAAAGCTAGTTAATTCCCTCCATCAAATGCAATGGATACTATTACCATTTTCAAACAGGTAACACAAATGAGAAACTATTTCTCTGTGTGACAAAATAGCAGCCCTTTTCTTTTACTGAGTTTGCAATTTTGTTGTTGGCCAGCGCCCCTTAAGAGTTTCAACACTGCATTGCTGTGAATAATATCGTATCTTTTTTTAATTAAAAAAAAGCCTATGTAAGGCATGATAAAACTTGCCTTAAGTGGTGGAAATGAAACAAAGCTTACTCTTCATTGATCAATGCTGGGCTTTAAAAGTCTCAGATGCTTACCATTCATGGCAACAGTGTGTAGCTGTTAAATCACCATTACCTCAGCTAGCATTATTCAAATGGAGGGGCTAGTCAGACTAAACAGGTCTGATAGTTGCTGTAGGAGTGATTTGTGGAGGGTTGGGCAGCCGAACAGCGACTGCTAGATCTTATTAACCTCAGTGTGGGTGTCTTCCAATGGGTGCTGAATAGAATTGACTTAATTTGACAAGCCCAGGTTATTAGAGGCAGTTTGAATGACCTTTAACCACTGACTGTAATGGGTAAAGAAGGGGAAGTGACAGTGGTGACAGTGGTTGTGACAGCAGCTAGGGGATTGGAAAGGCTGCTGTATTGTATTTGTGACCGTGCTACCCTGCTTGGGAGGTGCTAGATCGGATACATTTGTATGTCTAACTTTTTTGTATTTCTTGCAGGTCCGGGAGCACCCACTGTGATCTTACACAGCCTCAATAATTCCAGTAAGAACTCAACTTAATCTTCCACAATTGATGGTCATGTCATGAACTTATTTTAGCAATTGGCAAGATAACTTGGAACATTGGTGTTTTGCCAGAACCAACAAGCGTTGAAAGGATGAAAAAAACAGCCATTGCTCATTTTGTTCAAATATTGAGGATTTGCTCTTTAATATGCCAGCTCCCCTCTCACTGTTACCCTCGTTGAAACGACCCCCTCGTTGTCTTAATTTCATTATTTTCCTTTACGCCGTCCATGTCTGGATTTCTATCAATGTTTCGTCTTGAATGTTAACAGATGCAGTGGGAAAAAAAGGCAAGACATTTTTAATTTGGCAAGGATTATTTGGCCAGACCTTCCAATCCACAACTGAGAACTTTGGGGCCTTGGTGGTTTCATAATGAGAGGCCTATTTATTTTGTGTTTCTATAAAAAATGCTGGATAAATTACATTCCATTCAGTTTCCTCTCAGATGGCGAAAACTGAATATACAATAGGCATTCGTTTTGTAGTTCCATGTGGAGGAAATTGATTATTTTAAAAACCACCATTGACAAACAGTTGAATGTATAAGATGTATTTGGAGAAAGTAACATTTCTGCACTGCAGTGGGTCGGAAATGTATGCTGCCAGTTGCGACAAGATCAATAGCACACCTAGTCAATTGTACGTCCGACACTGATAATATTACAGTGGTCGAACTCCGATGCAGGCAGCACTGCAGGCAGCATGCTGGTCAAAGGCTGACTATAGTTCATTATTTTGATGTACAACATTTAGTTCTGTCATATTTGTAGACCAACCAACATCTTATTATGGGTTAGGAAATACAATGCATCTGGTTTTATGAGACATTTAAAGTCTTGGGCCAAACAATTGGGCCTTGGTTTGTTATCAAGGACACTGTTCAAAACCCACACAAAGTCTGTGCTGGAAAAACACATGCTGGAAAAACATGAAAAACATATTTTCTCTGCACTTGAGTTTTACTATATTTTTACTTCAGACTTGAAAAATAAGTCTAAACGTTCACGCGCCAAATGTATTCGGACAGGTGTGGTATTACTAATTGTTACCCTAGCATGTGCGTTATTCCAGAGGACGATTCAGACAGGATATATTAATCTAATTCTTAAACTTTTTCATTCAATTGACTCATGACGGAAGCCTGGAGGTTTTTTCAACACGTCTGAACTATAATGAGCTACACTGATAACTCGTGCTTGGCTGCCAAATGTATAGGTGTCCCAATAATATTTAAATTGAGGAAGTGTGATCATAATTATTATTTTTGCGATCTATGGTAGACATACTTTTTGATTGCACATTGAAGTAAACTGACACATTTGGCAACGTTCAAGTTCAATCCATTGGCACAAAGTGTATAAACAAAAATATTCACTGTGAAAGTTGAATGTAGGCAATTCTTATGAAATATATGCGCTGCCTTTTGTTTTAAGCATCAAGCTTTGAAATCCGTTCTTGTTTTCTTGCTCAAACTGCGAGCAAAACTTGTCAAACTCTGTAATTTCTCAGACAACGTAAGGATGTCGGTACGCACGGGATTAGTATTATCAGAGGACCTTGAAGTTTGACAAAAGCTCTTGCACATAATTACATTATCCGACTTCCCCCAGTAAAACTTACCTTGTTCAAAAAGTTTTAGAAGTCTAATATAAAGGTCCTTCAGAAAGTATTCACACACTTTGACATTGTCCACGTTTTGTTGTGTTACAGCCTGAATTTAAAATAGATTCAATTGTGTGTTTTTTTGCCACAGATTTACACACACTATCCCACAATGTGAATGTGGAATTTAGTTTTTACACATTTTTACAAAAAAAAATAAAATGTAAAGCTGAAATCTTGAGTTAATAATTATGCAACCTCTTTGTTACGGAAAGCCCAAAGGAATAAAAATGTGCTTAACAAGACACATAATACGTGGGCTCACTATGTATGCAATAATTGTAATGGAATTCGTCCTCATCTAACGAGGAGTAAGAAAGGTCGGACCAATCTGCAGCGTGGTGAGTATCCATTTTAATATGAATACTTGAAACAAACAAACAAAATAACGAATATACGAACGAACACGAAACAGTCCCGTATGGTGAACAAACACAGAAACAGGAACAATCACCCACAAAACCCAATACAAAACAGGCTACCTAAATATGGTTCCCAATCAGAGACAATGACAAACACCTGCCTCTGATTGAGAACCATATCAGGCCAAACGAAAACCCCACATAGAAAAACAAAACATAGATAACCCACCCAACTCACGCCCTGACCAACTAAAACAAAGAAAATACAAAAGAACTAGGGTCAGAACGTGACAATAATAGGGGTTAACATGATTTTTGAATGATTACCCCATCTCTGTACCCCACATTTACAATTATCTGTAAGGTCCCTTAGTCAAGTAGTGAATTTCAAACACAGCTTACGACAGAAGACAAGGGAGGTTTTACAAGGGAGTTATTCTACAATACTAACCTAAATGACAGAGTGAAAAGAAAGAAGCCTGTACAGAATAAAACATATTCCAAAACATGCATCCATCCTGCACTAAAGTTAAACTGAAGAAAATGTGGCAAAGCAATTCACTTCGAGTCCTAAATACAAAGTGTTTTGTTTGGGGCCAATCCAATACAACACATTACTGAGTAGCATGGGCTCCATATTCTCATAGTGGTGGCTGTATCATGTTATTGGTATGTTTGTAATTATTAAGGACTGGGGAGTTTTTCAGGAGAAATTTTTTTCAGAATGGAGCTAAGCACAGACAAAATCCTAGAGTAACACCTGGTTCAGTATGCTTTCCACTGGGAGATGAATTCACCTTTCATCAGGACAATAACCTAAAAGTCCAAATCTACACTGGATTTGCTTACTAAGAAGACAGTCAATGTTCCTGAGTGGCCACGTTTTGATTTATATCCATTTGAACATCTATGGCAAAATGTTTTTCTAACAATGATCAACAACCAATTTGACAGAGCTTGAAGAATTAAAAGAAATAATAATAGGCAAATGTGGCACAATCCAGGTGTGGAAAGCTCTTAGAGACTTACCTAGAAAGACTCACAGCTGTAATCGCTGCCAAAGGTGCTTAATTTTCAATAATTTAGCTAACATTTCTAAAAACATGTTTTCACTTTGTCACTATGGGGTATTGTGTGTGGAAGTGTGCATTTTTTTCAATTTAAACCATTTTGAATTCAGGCTGGAGCACAACACAATGTGGAATAATTAAGGCGTATGAATACTTTCTGAAGGCACTGTAATTCCACTTGCTTCTAAGAGCACTAAGATAAAAGGCCCACCAGTGGTGTAGTGGAGAAGTGGATATAATTCTGCAATACATTTTGCAAACGGCCCACCCGGCACAGGAAAGGCGCCCTGTGTGAAAAATGATATTAGAAACAGTGACATGTACTCTGAATGACCTAAAATGACAAATATCATATTGGTCTTTGACAGTCAGGCCAACCCAAGGCAGCAGCTACTCTTCCTGGGGTCCGGTATAATTAAGGCAGTTAAACAATTTGAAAAACATTACAATACATTCAGGCCCATACTCCACTACTACATATCTACAACGCAAAATCCATATGCACGTGTGTGTATAGTGCGTAGGTTATCAGGTGTGTGTATGCATGTGTCTGTGCCTATGTTTGTGTTACTTCACAGTCCCGCTGTTCCATAAGGTGTATTTTTACCTGCTTTTTGAATCTGATTCTACTGCTTGCATCAGTTACCTGATGTGGAATAGAGTTCCATGTAGTCATGGCTCTATGTAGTACTTTGCACCTCCCATAGTCTGTTCTGGACAGTGAAGAAACCTCTGGTGGCATGTCTTGTGGGGTATGCACGGTACCTTCAGCTTGTCAACACCTCTTACAAAATCAAATAATGAGGAAGTCAATCTCTCTTACACTTTGAGCCATGAGAGATTGACATGCATGACATTAATGTTAGCTCTCCGTGTACTTTTAAGGGCCAGCCGTGCTGCCCTGTTCTGAACCAAATGCAATTTTGGTGGTCCAGGTGCAACAAAACCAGGGCCTGTAGAACCTGCCTTGTTGATAGTGTTGTTAAGAAGGCAGAGCAGCGCTTTATTATGGACAGACTTCTCCCCATCTTAGCTACTGTTATATCAATATGTTTTGACCATGACAATTTACAATCCAGGGTTATTCCAAGCAGTTTAGTCACCTCAACTTGCTCATTTTCCACATTATTCATTAAGAGAAGAAGTTGAGGTTTAGGGTTTATTGAATGATTTGTCCAAAATACAATGCTTTTAGTTTTGGAAATATTTAGGACTAACGTGTTCCTTGCTACCCATTCCGAAAGTAACTGCAGCGCTTGTTAAATGTTGCAGTCATTTCAGTCACTGTAGTAGTTGACGTGTATAGTGTTGAATCACCCGCATACATAGACACACTGGCCTTACTCAAAGCCATGGGCATGTTATCAGTAAAAATGGAAAAAAGTAAGGGGCCTAAACAGCTACCCTGGGAAATCCTGCTTCTACCTGGATTATGTTTGAGAGGCTTCCATTAAAGAACACCCTCTGTGTTCTGTTAGACAAGTAACTCTTTATCCACATTGTAGCAGGGAGTGTAAAGCCATAACACATATGTTTTTCCAGCAGCAGACTATGATCGATAATGTCAAAAGCTGCACTGAAGTCTAACAAGATAGCCCCCACAATAATGTTATCATCAATTTCTCTCAGCCAATCATCAGTCATTTGCATGTGCATTCGTGCTGAAAGTCTGCTGTCAATTTGTTTACTGTGAAATAGCATTGTATCTGGTCAAACTATCAAGGCACAAGGCAAGACCCAGATGCAGACACAGGAGGCAGATGGTTGGAGTCGTACAATGTTTATTAATCCAAAGGGGTAGGCTAGAGAATAGTCAGGCAAAAAGGTCAGGCAAAAAGGCAAAAAGGTCAAAAGCAGATCAGTCCAATAGGTACCGAAGGGCAGGCAGAATCAAGGTCAGGGCAGGCATGATGATCAGTTAGGCAGGAAAGTAGTCCAGAGTCAGGCAGGGGTCAGAACCGGGAGGACTATAAAAAGAGAATAGAAAAGGTGTACGAGAAAAACATGCTGGTTGACTTGACTAAACATACAAGACAAACTGGCACAGAGAGACATGAAACACAGGGATAAATACACTGGGGAAAATAAGCGACGCCTGGGGGGGTGGAGACAATCACAGGAACAGGTGAAACAAATCAGGGCGTGACACAAACACAATTTTTTCCAGAAGTTTACTAAGGGTTGGTAGCAGGCTGATTGGTCGGCTATTTGAGACATTAAAAGGGGATTTACTATTCTTGTGTAGAGGAATGACTTTAGCTTCCCTCCAGGCCTGAGGGCACACACTTTCTAGTAGGCTTAAATTGAAGATGTGGCAAATAGGAGTGGCAATATTGTCCGCTATTATCCTAAGTAATTTTCCATCCAGATTGTCAGACCCCGGTGGCTTGTCATTGTTGATAGACAATAACCTCTTCCACACTGACTTTGCGAAATTCAAAAGTACAATTCTTGTCTTTCATTATTTGGTCAGATATACTTGGATACTTTTCAGCGTTTGTTGCTGAGTTTGTTTATCTTGCCAATGAAAAAGTAATTAAAGTAGTTGGCAATATCAGTGGGTTTTGTGATAAATGAGCCATCTGATTCAATGAAAGATGGAGCCGAGTTGGCTTTTTCCCACAAAATTTCATGTAAGGTGCTCCATAGCTTTTTACTATCATTCTTTATATAATTTATCTTTGTGTCATAGTATAGTTTATTTTTATTGTTATTTAGCTTAGTCACATGACTTCTTAATTTGCAGTATGTTTGCCAATCAGTTGGGCTGCCAGATGTACTTGCCATACTTTTTGCCTCATCCCTCTCAACCATACCATTTTTAAATTCCTTATCAATCCAAGGGGAACAGTTTTTACAGTCATTTTCCTAATGGGTGTGTGCTTATTAGTAACTGGAATAAGAAATTTCATAAATGTTTCAAGTGCAGCGTCTGGTTGCAGCTCATTACACACCACAGACCAGCAAATATTCTTTACATCATCAACAGTGCTAACAGTGTAACTCTGGTTCACAGGCTCATGATTACTGCATCCAATAGCTGTAGGATTAACACAGGTATTCAGGGCAATTAGGGGGACATAAATTAAGTTACTTGTGTCTTCCAACGCCCCTAGGATAATGTACATTTAATGCAGCATTATGACGACTCATTGTCACAATATTAGGGATTAGCTGAGCTCGTCTTGGGTCATTGATAAGTCATTGTTTCAACGCAGCCTTGAAATGCGTGGACAGGGTCCAGGAGCCAAGATGATTTGGATGTCAATCCTGTAGAGTATCTTCTGTTTCCAGAATGTGACAAAGTTATATATAAAAGTGACTCCAGCAAAGCTACATTAATCTTTTAGCCAGATGTGTAAGGACAGTAGACTGCTGAATCTTTCACACCCGCGGTCCCATGATGGTACTGGATCTGAAATGATTGGCTGTTTTTTGGAGTCTTTTAATGCTAAAATCAGTTCTTTAAAATCCATTTTCAGATGTTCTGAGCTAGCTCTCCTGATGTCGTTTGACCCAACATGGACTGTGACAGTGTCAGCTCCCGGCACCTGTTGTAAAACAGTCGGAAGCATCCTTGTGATGTCCTGTACGCATGCTCCTGGGTAGCACAGGGTTTTTGCCTTGGGAACCAAGATGTTTCTCAACATAGAGTTGCCTATGATGACAGCTGGCGATGTTAAATGGGCCAGTCTCTCAGGCATCCTCAAGGTCTGATGAAGGTGGGAGCTCCGCGGATCTGAACCCGAGGTAGAAGCCACCAGAGAGGGAGACAGAACAGAGGACGAAGACGCAGGTACCTTCGGATCCGATCCTGAATGGGAAGCCCCCAAGGAAGAAGGGCTCAACATCTCCAAGGAGACCCACGTTGCCAGAGGACGCTGTCTTCGACTTCCACGGCGAGTGCCGTATCTCCATGGCTGGTTGGTGGGGTCGAGAACAGCTCCATTCTCCAGGGAAGAGGGAGACCCCTTCGGGGATGGAACCCTGCTGAGCACCGGCCAGTCGGCTGTGGAGAGCCGACACGGATGCGACACGTCAACCAGACCAGAGAGGCGTCCGGCTACTGGGGTGGAAGAAAAATAAAAAGTAGGCAGGCGTGGATTCCCCAGTATCTTTTGTAGGTTTGCTACTTGCTTGCTAAGAGTAGCCAATTCGCCCCTGTAGTCCTCCGCAAGCAAGCAGTTACTACATTGAAAGTCAGCGGACCAATATTGTCCCGGAACAATGCAAACGTTCAATAGCGACCTCCATTTGAGACCGCTGAGCCAGCTAGGCTAGCTGTGCTTCCGTGTCTCTTCCCCTTTGCGGAATCTGGAGGAATCCCGGCAGCAGCAACTCACAGCAACTAAGAGCAGCAGAGCCGCAGGATCCAAAATAAAATAAAAGTATATAAAAACATTAAACCGAGGTCTCTTGTTCAGCTTTCAGCATTCAACAGCGTTCAACAACAAACAAACTTGTTTTTCAACCACTCCACAAATTTCTTGTTACAAACTATAGTTTTGGCAAATCGGTTAGGACATCTACTTTGTGCATGACACAAGTAATTTTTCCAACAATTGTTTACAAACAGATTATTTCACTTAGAATTCAATGTACAGTCATGGCCAAAAGTTTTGAGAATGACGAAAATATTAATTTTCACAAAGTTTGCTGCTTCAGTGTCTTTAGATATTTTTGTCAGATGTTACTATGGAATATTGAAGTATAATTACACGCATTTCATAAGTGTCAAAGGATTTTATTGACAATTACAGGGAGTTGATGCAGAGTCAATATTTGCAGTTTTGACCATTCTTTTTCAAGACCTCTGCAATCCACCCTGGCATGCTGTCAATTAACTTCTGGGCCACATCCTGACTGATGGCAGCCCATTCTTGCATAATCAATGCTTGGAGTTTGTCAGAATTTGTGGGGTTTTGTTTGTCCACCCGCCTCTTTAGGATTGACCACAAGTTCTCAATGGGATTAAGGTCTGGGGAGTTTCCTGGCCATGGACCCGAAATATCGATGTTTTGTTCCCCTTTTGCCTTATGGCAAGGTGCTCCATCATGCTGGAAAAGGCATTGTTCGTCACCAAACTGTTCCTGGATGGTTGGGAGAAGTTGCTCTCGGAGGATGTGTTGGTACCATTCTTTATTTATGGCTGTGTTCTTAGGCAAAATAGTGAGTGATCCCACTCCCTTGGCTGAGAAGCAAACGCACACATGAATGGTCTCAGGATGCTTTACTGTTGGCATGACACAGGACTGATGGTAGCGCTCACCTTGTCTTCTCCGGACAAGCTTTTTTCCGGATGCCCCAAACAATCGGAAAGGGGATTCATCAGAGAAAATTACTTTACCCCAGTCCTCAGCAGTCCAATCCCTGTACCTTTTGCAGAATATCAGTCTGTCCCTAATGTTTTTCCTGGAGAGAAGTGGCTTCTTTTCTGCCCTTCTTGACACCAGGCCATCCTCCAAAAGTCTTTACCTCACTGTGCGTGCAGATGCACTCACACCTGCCTGCTGCCATTCCTGAGCAAGCTCTGTACTGGTGGTGCCCCGATCCCACAGCTGAATCAACTTTAGGAGACGGTCCTGGCGCTTGCTGGACTTTCTTGGGCACCCTGAAGCCTTCTTCACAACAATTGAACCGCTCTCCTTGAAGTTCTTGATGACTCGATAAATGTTTGATTTAGGTGCAATCTTACTGGTAGCAATATCCTTGCCTGTGAAGCCCTTTTTGTGCAAAGCAATGATGACAGCGTGTGTTTCCTTGCAGGTAACCATGTTTGACAGAGGAAGAACAATGATTCCAAGCACCACCCTCCTCTTGAAGCTTCCAGTCTGTTACTCAAACTCAATCAGCTGGAGTGATCTCCAGCCTTGTCCTCGTCAACACTCACACCTGTGTTAACGAGAGAATCACTGACATGTTGTCAGCTGGTCCTTTTGTGGCAGGGCTGAAATGCAGTGGAAATATTTTTGGGAGATTCGGTTCATTTCCATGGCAAAGAGGGACTTTGCAATTAATTGCAATACGTCTGATCACTCTTCGTAACATTCTGGAGTATATGCAAATTGCCATCATACAAACTGAGGCAGCAGACTTTGTGAAAATTAATATTTGTGACATTCTCAAAACTTTTGGCCACGACTGTGTAACAATTCCAGTGGGTCAGAAGTTTACATACACTAAGTTGACTGTGCCTTTATTAAACAGCTTAGAAAATTCCAGAAAATTATGTCACGGCTTTAGAAGCTTCTGATAGGCTAATTGATATCATTTGAGTCAATTGGAGGTGTACCTGTGGATGTATTTCAAGGCCTACCTTGAAACTCAGTGCCTCTTTGCTTGACATCATGGGAAAATCAAAAGAAATCAGCCAAGAGTTCAGAAAAAAAATGGTAGACCACCACAAGTCTGGTTCATCCTTAGGAGCAATTTTCAAACACCTGAAGGTACCACGTTCATATGTACAAACGATAGTATGCAAGTAAAAACACCATGGGACCACGCAGCCATCATACCGCTCAGGAAGGAGACGCGTTCTGTCTCCTAGAGATGAACTTACTTTGTTGCGAAAAGTGAATATTAATCCCAGAAAAACAGCAAAAAACCTTGTGAAAATGCTGGAGGAAACAGGTACAAAAGTATCTATATCCACAGTAAAACGAGTCCTATATCGACATAACCTGAAAGGTCGCTCAGCAAGGAAGAAGCCACTGCTCCAAAACCGCCATAAAAAAGCCAGACTACGGTTTGCAATTGCACATAGGGTCAAAGATCATACTTTTGGGAGAAATGTCCTCTGGTCTGATGAAACAAAAATAGAACTGTTTGGCCATAATGACCATCGTTATGTTTGGAGGAAAAAGGGTGAGGCTTGCAAGCCGAAGAACACCATCCCAACCGTGAAGCACAGGGGTGGCAGCATCATGTTGTGGGGTGCTTTGCTGCAGGAGAGACTGGTGCACTTCACAAAATAGATGGCTTCATGAAGAAGGAAAATTATGTGGACATATTGAAGCAACATCTCCAGACATAAGTCAAGAAGTTAAAGCTTGGTCGCAAATGGTCTTCCAAATGGACAATGACCCCAAGCATATTTCCAAAGTTGTGGAAAAATGGCTGAAGGACAACAAAGTCAAGGTATTGGAGTGGCCATCACAAAGCCCTGACCTCAATCCTATAGAAACGTTTTGGGCTGAGCTGAAAAGGCATGTGTGAGCAAGGAGGCCTACAAACCTGACTCAGTTACACCAGCTCTGTCAGGAGGAATGGGCCAAAATTCCCCCAACTTATTGTGGGAAGCTTGTGGAAGGCTACCTAAAACGTTTGACCCAAGTTAACCTCTCTGGGGCAGGTGGGACGCAAACGTCCCACCGGCCAATAGCCAGGGAAAATACAGCGCACCAAATTCAAATAACATGATATTAAAATCAAACTTACATTAAATCACACATGTAAGATACCAAATTAAAGCTACACTCGTTGTGAATCCAGCCAACATGTCAGATTTCAAAAAGGCTTTTCGGCGAAAGCATAAGATGCTATTATCTGATGATAGCACAACAGTAAACAAAGAGAGTAGCATAATTCAACACTGCAAGCACGACACAAAACGCAGAAATAAAATATAAATCATGCCTTACCTTTGACGAAATTCTTTTGTTGGCACTCCAATATGTCCCATAAACATCACAAATGGCCCTTTTGTTCGATTAATTCCGTCGATATATATCCAAAATGTCAATTTATTTGGACCGTTTCATCCAGAAAAACACAGCTTCCAACTTTCGCCAAGTCACTACAAAATATATCAAAAGTTACATGTAAACTTTACCAAAACATTTCAAACTACTTTTGTAATACAACGTTAGGTATTTTTAAACGTTAATAATCGATCAATTTGAAGACGGGATGATCTGTGTTCAATACAAAAAGAAAACAAACTGACGCAACTTTTTTCGTAACGTGCCTCTTCTCAAAAAATTGACTTCATGTGACCCTCATTTACGATAGCCCTACTTCTTCACTACACAAAGGAATAACCTCAACCGATTTCCAAGGACTGGTGACATCCAGTGGAAGCGGTAGGAACTGCAAGCAAGTCCATTAGAAATCTGGTGTCTCTAAGAAATCTCATTGAAAAGACAGTGACATCAAAAAAATACAAATTCTGAATGGTTTGTCCTCAGGGTTTTGCCTGCTACATAAGTTCTGTTATTCTCACAGACATGATTCAAACAGTTTTAGAAACTTCAGAGTGTTTTCTATCCAAATCTACTAATGATATGCATATCTTATATTCTGGGGATGAGTAGCAAGCAGTTGAATTTTGGCATGCTATTTTTCCGAAAGTGAAAATGCTGCCCCCTGCCCTCAAGAAGTTAAACAATTTAAAGGCAATGCTACCAAATACTAATTGAGTGTATGTAAACTTCTGACCCACTGGGAATATGACGAAAGAAATAAAAGCTGAAATAAATGATTCTCTACTATTATTCTGACATTTTACATTCTTAAAATTAAGTGGCGATCCTAACTGACCTAAGACAGGGAATTATTACTAGGATTAAATGTCAGGAATTGTGAAAAACTGAGTTTAAATGTATTTGGCTGAGGTGTACGTAAACTTCCGACTTCAACTGTTCGTCACGCTCAGGTGTACTGTGCTGGTCTGGATATTTTTTTCACATTGACCTTTCTAGCGGGGTTCAAGCCATTATGGTGGATGCATATCCAGGCCAACTCATCTGGACTTGGCTTGGCATGGCTCAGTGTCAGTTCTGTTCCTACAGTACCTCTCTTTACACTACAGAACCAATCTGAACTAGGCTGGCCTAGTTAGCCATTCAATTCAGTTTCTGGAAGCCTGCAACTGTGCTGAAATTGAAATTGTGAAAATAATAGATCAGAGCCCTAAGTGTAAAAATGGGTTCAGTGACTGTGCTGCATAATAATGCTAATAAGCGTCACTCTGCCCATTGTATAACAAATCGATAAAGTTGGATAGCAAGTTGGATAATGGGAGAAGATCAAATATTTTGGGATGGAATTACAGAACATGCAGTAGGCCTAATGCATGAATATACCAAGATGTACTCAAGAAGTGTAGGTAGTTTTAACACATTTGACTTCATATGATATTCATACTTGTCAACATTTAAACACCACAACTGTTATGATATTAACCATATATAATATTTACCAAATACATTTAGTTCTGGTCATTTCGAGTTTCATGTCAACATTTTAACAGTACAGTACATCTCAGTATGTAGGCCTACGGTCTTTCTATCAAAATGCATTTTCAACAAACATCAAAGACAGAGAGAGAGAGATGGATAGAGAGGGAGGGGGGAGAGAGGGAGAGGGAGAGAGAGGGGTTTCTGTGCGTCCACTTTGTCCCTCTAATTAGCATACCATGTCTGTAAAAGAAGTCAGTGCAGCGGCATCACCCTGGCTCAACACCAGCACGCGACACTTTACCTGCTCCAGACATGCCAAAAATGAGTCTGCGCGCTCTACCATGTCTTTAACTTCCCTTTCACAATTGTTACGAGGAGCGCACTTCAAATGTTTGGTGTCAGTATGTGAGAAAGACAAAAAAAACGTTAAGATATCTCAAGATATCCTTGTTACTTTTATGCACAGCCAAGGCGCCACCTATCAAAAATCTTTGATTGAACCAAAGTAATGTTCTGAATGACCAGCCAATCAGAGCCATTTCATCTGCTGTTCACGTGCACATTATTACTTTGTTGGCCGTTTTTTAAATGTAACGTTTGCATTTATTCACGTGATTGGATTAGCCAAATATTTTACGTGTTTTGCTCTTGTGTAGGCTACTTTGTGCATGATTTCTCTATTGTACTTCATAATTGATAAGGTGCATGTGTACCTTCTACTACACTACTGTGGCCGCGTTGTGGACACTTCTAGAACGTATGCAACTTTTTCTCTCAACATAGATTACTACATCCTTGAGAACAACTCTTTACTGAAGGCAGCTTTGAAGATCAAGAGGATTCAAATGACGGACTTCAGAACAATCCAGATGGAACATTTTGGTAAGACGGGTAATTTTCGCTACTTACATTTTTTACAAATCAGTTTCTCTTTCTATTATTCTAAGGTTATTGCTAATGGCTGCTTTCTCTGCTCAGATCTGCCTTTGAAGATCTCCTACCCACCAGACTTTTCTGAATCACGTCACTATGGCCTGCTTCTGGTAGTGTACGTATCTCCTTCAGTGTCTGTGCACACTGTTTTTTAAATTCTATTATGGTTGGTGCGGACCCCATCACGAGAGCCAGACTGTCTTTATGATGCCCATATTAGGACTGCCTCAAGCACTGTTTTATTCTGTCATTTGTATCTTTAAATTCAGCGATGGCTCCCCCGGTGGCCAGGCTGTGAGCGACCGATTCATTCTGGACTGGGACTCGGTTCTGGTCAGCTCGGATAACATCATTGTGGCTCGTCTAGACGGCAGAGGGAGTGGCTTCCTGGGCCAGAGGGTTCTACATGAGGTCCACCAACGTTTGGGGACAGTAGAGGTGCAGGATCAAATCACAGCTGTGGAGTATGTACTAGTTTGATCCTTTCCCATTGAGTCTAATTTAATTATAATTTAATTCAATAAGTCATTAGCCTTAGAATACATGCCAATTTAACAATTTTCTTACGTTTTCTATTTAACTGAATTTGGCAAACAACTTTAAACATCTTTAGGAACTGTATTCATATTACTGTATTCCATTCTATGATATCATACTTTGTAACTTGGGCATCTCCTCAATATTGTTTATTTCAGATACATGTTGACATTCCCGTACATTGATCGTACACGGATAGGAGTATTTGGGAGGGTAAGATTCTATTGACAGATTCTCTCACAGAGGCTCCAGCTTGCTCGTCTCAAGTTGATTTGAATGACTTTAGGAGACACACATACTCAACATGTTAGTATAAACTTTTACTTTATTTGCTGGCTGTGCCCCATGATATAACATTTAACAAATAAAACTATCTTTTTTTTTTGGTTACTTGTTTTTTTAATATCTTCCAGGGCTATGGTGCCTATATTACATTAATGATGCTCAAATCAACAGACAGCCTGTTAAAATGTTCCGTAGCAATGTCCCCAGTCACAGACTGGAAACTATATGGTGAGTAGAAGCTTGACTGTAAAATATTTGTTGTTATTAACCTTTATGACCTTTTATGATGACTTTTATGATAGTCTTAATGACTGCTTTAATATGTTTAATATAAAGTGTTCTCGACAAGTTAGATGCAAGATTTTTAAGACAGTCATCTATTATGATTTCATGTTCTTGTCACTTACTTATATGTATTACGCACAAACAGTCTTTCTCATGTTATGAAATAGGCCTCACAATCTGTGGTGTCATAGACCTGCATATCATCAATTGGGTCTAACAGGGCTTTTGGCCATCCCAATCTTTGATTGGTTCCAGAATCACATCAATAGATAGAAGGGTAGGAAAGGAGAGGTGACAGAAGGGTTGATACCTGAGTAGGGGATTCTTCTCACATGGGGAACAATTTATGGAGGCGATGGTCTTATTTGTAAGAAATTCCTCAATAAGGAATTAGGATATTGTTCAAATTGTACATTGAAATGAAACATTGCAACACCTGAGCCACAGAGAGAGACCAAAAACGACTGAAGATTAAACCACAGAGTATCATAAGATCTCACTGGCTACTTATGCACTTTTATGTCTTAAAGTAACATTTATAAATTGTTTCATTTCATATTCATCATCTCCAGCACCACCCCCAACATCACCATATGTGAAAATGGCACATTTCTGTTTTGTAGTAAAAAAGATAGAGGAAGATAAATGTTTCCAATGACATCAACCAATTAGTAGACAATCAGTAGGCAAATAGTAGACAAATGCGGGGTGGCAGGTAGCCTAGTGGTTAGAGCGTTGGGCCAGTAACCGAATGGTTGCTAGTGGAGGTTGACCGATTAATCGGCAAGGCCGATTAAATAGGGCCGATTTTAAGTTTTCATAACAATTGGTAATCAGCATTTTTGGATGCTGATTATGGCCGATTACATTGCATTCCATGAGGAAACTGCGTGTCAGGCTGACCACCTGTTACGCGAGTGCAGCAAGGAGCCAAGGTAAGTTGCTAGCTAGCATTAAACTTGTCTTGTAAAAAACATCAATCTTCACATAATCACTAGTTAACTACACATGGTTGATGATATTCCTAGGTTAACTAGCTTGTCCTGCGTTGCATATAATCAATGCGGTGCCTGTTAAGTTATCATCGAATCACAGCCTACTTCGCCAAACGGGTGATGATTTAACAAAAGCGCATTTGCGAAAAAAGCACAATCGTTGCACGAATGTACCTAACCATAAACATCAATGCCTGTCTTAAAATCAATACACAGAAGTATATATTATTTAACCTGCATAGTTAGTTAAAAAAAAATAATGTCAGCAGGCAATATTAACTAGGGAATTGTGTCACTTCTCTTGCATTCAATGCATGCAGAGTTAAGGCCAATGCAACAGTCTGGCTCGTTGCGAACTAATTTGCCAGAATTTTACATAATTATGACAACATTGAAGGTTGTGCAATGTAACAGAAATATTTAGACTTAGGGTTGTCACCTGTTCGATAAAATACGGAAAGGTTCTGTATTTCACTGAAAGAATAAACGTTTTGTTTTCGAAAGGATAGTTTCCGGATTTGACCATATTAATGACCAAAGGCTCGTATTTCTGTGTTTATTATATTATAATTAAGTCTATGATTTAAAATTTAATAGAGCAGTCTGAATGAGCGGTGGTAGGCAGCAGCAGGGTCATAAGCATTCATTCAAACTTTACTGCGTTTGCCAGCAGCTCTTAGCAATGCTTGACTCACAGCGCTGTTTATGACTTCAAGCCTATCAACTCCTGAGATTAGGCTGGCAATACTAAAGTGCCTATTAGAACATCCAATAGTCAAATGTATATGAAATAAAAATGGTATAGAGAGAAATAGTCGATGCATCATAATTCCTATAATAACTATAACCTAAAACTTCTTAACTGGGAATATTGAAGAACTGTGAATATTGAACCACCAGCTTTAATACAGTTGTAGTCGGAAGTTTACATACACTTAGGTTGGAGTCATTGGAACTCGTTTTTCAACCACTCCACAAATTTCTTGTTTAATAACAAACTATAGTTTTGGCAAGTCGGTTAGGACATCTACTTTGTGCATGACAAAAGTAATTTTGCCAACAATTGTTTAAAGACAGATTATTTCACTTATAATTCAAAGTATCACAATTCCAGTGGGTCAGAAGTTTACATACACTAAGTTGACTGTGCCTTTAAACAGCTTGGAAAATTCCAGAAAATTATGTCATGGCTTTACCTGTGCCTTAGAGTACCTGTGGATGTATTTCAAGGCCTACCATCAAACTCAGTGCCTTATTGCTTGACATCATGGGAAAATCAAAAGAAATCAGCCAAGAACTCAGAAAAAAAATTGTAGACCTCCACAAGTCTGGTTCATCCTTGGGAGCAATTTCCAAATGCCTGAAGGTACCACGTTCATCTGTACAAACAATAGTACGCAAGTATAAACACCATGGGACCACGCAGCAGTCATTCCGCTCAGGAAGGAGACGTTTTCTGTCTCCTAGAGATGAACGTACTTTGGTGCGAAAAAGGGCAAATCAATCCCAGAACAACAGCAAAGGACCTTGTGAAGATGCTGGAGGAAACAGGTACAAAAGTATCTATATCCACAGTAAAACGAGTCCTATATCGACATAACCTGAAAGGCCGCTCAGCAAGGAAGAAGCCACTGCTCCAAAACCACCATAAAAAAATGCCAGACTATGGTTTGCAACTGCACATGGGGACAAAGATCATACTTTTTGGAGAAATGTCCTCTGGTCTGATGAAACAAAAATATAACTGTTTGAATGGGCCACAATTCACCTAACTTATTGTGGGAAGCTTGTGGAAGGCCACCCGAAACGTTTGACACAAGTTAAACAATTTAAAGGCAATGCTACCAAATACTAATTGAGTGTATGTAAACTTTTGACCCACTGGGAATGTTATGAAAGAAATAAAAGAAGAAATAAATAATTCTCTGTACTATTATTCTGACATTTCTCATTCTTAAAATAAAGTGACGATCCTAACTGACCTTAGACAGGGAATTTTTACTAGGATTAAATGTCAGGAATTGTGAAAAACTGAGTTTAAATGTATTTGGCTACGGTGTATGTAAACGTCTGACTTCAATTGTATGTTCAAAGCAAGGAACTTAAACGTTAGCTTTTTTACATGGCACATATTGCACTTTTTCTTCTCCAACACTGTGTTTTTGCATTATTTTAACAAATTTGAGCATGTTTCATTATTTATTTGAAACTAAATATACTTTATGTATTATATTAAGTTAAAATAAAAGTGTTCATTCAGTATTGTTGTAATTGTCATTATTACAAATATATATATTTATTTATACATATATAAATAAAAATCGGCCGATTAATCGGTATATGCTTTTTTTGATCCACCAATAATCGGTATCGGTATAGAAAAATCATAATCGGTCAACCTCTAGCTGCTAGATCGAATCCACGAGCTGACAAGGTAAAAATCTGTCATTCTGACCCTGAATAAAGCAGTTAACCCACTTTTCCTAGGCTGTCATTGTAAATAAGAATTTGTTCTTAAGTGACTTGCCTAGTTAAATAAAGGTTAAATAAAAAATTGCCTACTCAAAATTTGTTCAAATCACATGATGTCATTGAAAACACTTATCTTCCCCTATCTTTTTTACTACAAAGCATTGAAACGCAAAATGTTCACATGTTGATGTTCGGCTGGTGCTGGAGATACGAAGTTATGATATGAATATGAAGTTGAATAATTGTGTAATCCCCCCCCATTTTTATTTTTTTCTCCATTTAGTTTGGATGCAGAATGACAGACATCACTTTCTGTGTAGAGTCAGCAAAACTAACACTTAGCTCACCTGAAGCACTGAAACACTGTCTGCACCTGCCACCTTTTTAGAGTGTATCGCTTTCTATTTGAACAGCATCAGCATTTTCTGAGAGGTACCTCGGCATGCCATTACGGGACGACAGCAGATATCAGGTGCGTCTGTTTACCGCCTCCCTGCTCTTGTTTGCCGCCATCCTTGTTTAGCTCTTTGAAAGCGCCACGTCCTAGCCTCAAAGACATGCCTCTAGTTTAGCGCCCACAGTTACAGAATGTCACTACCATCAAAGTCAGAGGTACTGAGTTTTTTTCCCCCTTTTCCTTTTTATGATGCTTCCAGAGCGCAGAGACTTTGTCACTCATCTCCTACGGTAAATGTGGCGCATTAGCTTATTAAATCACACTACATTCGTGTTTTGACGAGCTGCTGAAGGGGGTCATCTGGCTTTCCCAGACTCCCCTAAGGTGTGGACCTGGTGCTGTGTCAAACAGCTGGTTCAGTTACACTGATAAGAAAGACTGAACAGTCAGGACTTCTGGACACACGGTTTATTTATATGACTGCAATTTGTACAGCAAACTAATTGAAATAAGCCATTATATCAGAAACAACACAAAACTGTCTCCAACCAATACAGATTGTGCACATTACAGACAAGATCATTTATCACATTATCCATACCTCAGTAATAAAGTACTGTATGTACCATTGAAATATACACTGAGTGTATAAAACATTAAGAACACTTCCCTAATATCGAGTTGCACCCCCCCCCCCCCCCACACTTTTGCCCTCAGAACAGCTTCAATTCATCGGGGCATGGACTCTACAAGGTGTCGAAAGCATTCCACAGGGATGCTGGCCCATGTTGACTCCAATGCTTCCCACAGTTGTGTCAAATTGGCTGGATGTCATTTGGGAGGTGGACCACTCTTGATTCACACAAGATACTGTTGAGTGTGAAAACCCAGGAGCGTTGCAGTTCTTGACACAAACCGGTGCGCCTGGCACCTACTACCGTTCAAAGGTACTTAAATATTTTGTCATCAAACTTTATTTGCCAAATGCGCCGAATACAACAAGTGTAGACTTTACTGTGAAATGCTTACTTACAAGCCCTTAACCAACAGTGCAGTTCAAGAAGAAGAAAATATTTACCAAGTAGACTAAAATAAAAAGTAATAATAAAATGTAACACAATAAGAATAACAATAACGAGGCTATATACAGGGGGCACCGGTACCAAGTCAGTGTGCAGGGGTACAGGTTGAGGTAACCTCTACATGTAGGTGGGGGCGAAGTGACTTTGCATAGGTAACAAACAAACAGCGTGTTACAGCAGTTTACAAGAGGGTGGGTCAAAGGTGATTTTTATGAATTGTTCAGCAGTCTAATGGCTTGGGGATAGAAGCTGTTGAGGAGCCTTTTGGTCCTAGACTTGGCGCTCCGGTACCGCTTGCCATGCGGTAGCAGAGAAAACAGTCGATAACTTGGGTGACTGGAGTCTCTGACAATTTTATGAGCTTTCCTCTGACACCGCCTATTATATAGGTCCTGGATGGCAGGAAGCTTGGCCCCAGTGATGTACTGGGCCTTTCGCACTACCCTCTGTAGCGTTCAGATGCTGAGCAGTTGCCATACCATGCAGTGATGCAACTGGGCAGGATGCTCTCGATGGTGCAGCTGTAGAACCTTTTGAGGATCTGGGGGCACATGCCAAGTCTTTTCAGTCTCCTGAGGGGGAAAAGGTTTTGTCGTGCCCTCTTCACAACTGTCTTGGTATGTTTGGACCATGATAGTTCGTTGGTGATGTGGACACCAAGGAACTTAAAACTCTCGACCCGCTCCACTACAGCCTGTTCGGCCCGCCTTTTCCTGTAGTCCACGATCAGCTCCTTTGTCTTGCTCACATTGAGGGAGAGGTTGTTGTCCTGGCACCACACTGCCAGTTCACTGACCTCGTCCCTGTAGGCCATCTCATTATTGTCGGTGATCAGGCCTACCACTGTTGTGTCGTCAGCAAACTGAATGATGATGTTGGAGTCGTGTTTGGCCATGCAGTCTTGGATGAACAGGGAGTACAGGAGTGGACTAAGTACACACCCCTGAGGGGCCCCAGTGTTAAGGATCAGCATGGCGGACGTGTTGATGCCTACTCTTACCACCTGGGGGAGCCTTCACCTCAGGAAGTCCAGGATCCAGTTGCAGAGGGAGGTGTTTAGTCCCAGGGGCCTTAGCTTAGTGATGAGCTTCGTGGGCACTATGGTGTTGAACGCTGAGCTGTAGTCGATGAACAGCCGGGTGAGAAAGAGCGGTGTGGAGTGCGATGGAGATTGCGTCATCTGTGGATCTGTTGAGGCGGTATGCAAATTGGAGTGGGTCTAGGGTGTCCAGGGGGATGCTGTTGATGTGAGCCATGAACTTTCAAAGCACTTCATGGCTACCGACGTGCTATGGGGAGGAAATCATTTAGGCAGGTTACCTTCGCTTCCTTGGGCACAGGGACTATGGTCGTATGCTTGAAACATGTAGGTATGACAGACTCGGTCAGGGAGAAGTTGACAGTTTAGTGTTCAGTTCAGTGAAGACACTTGACAGTTGGTCCGCTCATGATTTGAGTACACGTCGTGGTAATCCGTCTGGCCCAGCGGCTTTGTGAATGTTGACCTGTTCAAAGGTTTTGTTCACATCGGCTACCGAGAGCGTTATCACACAGTCATCCAGACAGCTGGAGCTCTCGTGGATGCTTCAGTGTTGCTTGCCTCGAAACATGGATTAAAGGCATTTAGCTCGTCTGGTAGGCTCATGTCACCGAGCAGCTAGCGTCTGGGTTTCCCTTTGTTGTCCGTAATAGTTTTCAAGCCCTTCCACATCCGATGAGCGTCAGAGCCGGTGTAGTAGGATTCAATCTTAATCCTGTATTGACGCTTTGCTTGTGTGATGGTTCGCCTGAGGGCATAGCGGAATTTCTTATAAGCGTGTGCATTAGTCTCCTGTAGTGTAGCATCCTCGTCATCTAACCACTTCCGTATTGAGCGAGTCACTGGTACTTCCTGCTTTAGTTTTTGCTTGTAAGCAGGAATCGGGTTGATAGAATTGTGGTCAGATTTGCCAAATGGAGGGCGGGGGAGAGCTCTGTATGCATCTCTGTTTGTGGAGTAAAGGTGGTCTAGGATGTTTTGTCTCTGGTTGCACATGTGACATGCTGGTAAAAAATTGGTAAAACTGATTTAAGTTTGCCTGCATTAAAGTCCCTGGCCACTAGGTAAACCGCTTCTGGGTGAGCATTTTCTTCTTTGCTTATGGCCTTATAGAGTTGGTTGAGAGCGGTCTTAGTGCCAGCTTCGCTTTGTGGTGGTAAATAGACGGCTACAAATAATACAGATGAGGACTCTCTTGGTAGATAGTGTGGTCAACAGCTTATCACAAGGTGTTCTACCTCAGGCGAGCAATACCTCGAGACTTCTTTAATATTAGACATTGAGCACCAGATGTCATTGACAAAAAGACACACACCCCCACCCCTCGTCTTACCAGAGGTAGTGTCTCTGTTCTGCCGGTGCATGGAAAATCCCGCCAGCTCTATATTGTCCGTTTCTTCGTTCAGCCACGTCTCGGTGAAACATAAGATGTTAGTTTTTAATGTCCCGTTGGTAGGATAATCTTAATAGTAGGTCATCATTTCAATTTTCTAACAATTGCACGTTAGCAAGGAGAATGGAAGACATTGGGAGTTTACTCGCTCGCCTCTGGATTCTCAGAACGATCCCTGATCTGCGTACCCTTTTCCAGCGTCTTTTCTCCACGCAAAAGGCGTGGATCTGGGCCTGTTCCAGTGAAAGCAGGATATCCTTCTTGTCGGACTCATTAAAGGAAAAAGTTTATTCCAGTCCGTGGTGAGTAATCGCTTTTCTGATGTCCAGAATTTATTTTCGGTCATAAGAGACGGTAGCAGCAACATTATGTACACAATAAGTAAAAAAATAAGTTCCACAAAACAAAAAATTGCAAAATTGGTTGGGAGAATGTGAAACATCAGCCATGTTCTTCGGCACCATCTTCACCCTCTGTATGGCACACATACACAGTCCTTGTCTCAATTGTCTCAAGGCTTCAAAATATATTTTTACCCGTCTACTCCCCTTCATCAACACTGATTAAAGTGGATGTAACAAGTGACATCAAGAAGGGATTATAGCTTTCACCTGGTCAGTCTGTCATGAAAATAGCAGGTGTTTGTAATGTTTATACACTGAGTGAATATTCATTGTTTTTGATTGAGGACTGAGAATGGACCATTCCGGAACATGCAACACCTCTTGGAAAGCCACTCTGGTGTGTCTTTGGCATTAAAAGGGGTCTAATTATTTATCTGAAAAAGTTAACTTCCCAGGGTTTTGAAATGTCTACGGCAGGTTTTTCCTTGACTTTTTCCTGGGCTTTGCTCCTTAATTTTTTATTTCAATCCTCACAAGCCTCCCAGTCCCTGCCGGTGACAAGCATACCCATAACATGAAACTTTAAAATACAGTGCATTCCCTCCACATTACTGGCCTGTACGACAAAGTGAAAAGAACGTCTGCCAACACCTTGTCACGCCCTGACCTTAGTTATCTTTGTTTTCTTTATTATTTTGGTTAGGTCAGGGTGTGACAAGGGTGGTATGTGTGTTTTTGTCTGGTCTAGGGTTTTTGTATGTCTAGGTTGTGTGTGTAGTCTAGGCATACGTAGGTCTATGGTGGCCTGGATTGGTTCCCAATCAGAGGCAGCTGTTTATCGTTGTCTCTGATTGGGGATCCTATTTAGGTTGCCATTTTCCAGTTTGGTTTGTGGGTGATTGTCTATGTTGATGTTGCATGTCTGCACTCGTTATCATTAGCGCCACGGTCGTTTGTTATTTTGTATAGTTTGTAATAGTTTGTTTCAGTGTTCTTTAGTTGTCATTAAATAAGACGTATTCACATCATGCTGCGCTTTGGTCTCCTCACTACGACGATCGTGACACACCTTGCACAGTCTTCGCATTTTGCTTCCTTCAAATTTATTCTGAAAGGGGATTACATTTCATAGTTTTCCTACAAATCTACGGAACCTACAGTAGCAGTCAAAAGTTTGGACACACCTACTCATTCAAGGGTTTTATTTATTTATACTATTTTCTACATTGTGCAATAATAGTGAAGACATCAAAACTATTAAATAACATATATGGAACCATCTGGTAACCAAAGAAGTGTTAAACAAATCAAAATATTTTATATTATAGATTCTTCAAAGTAGCCACCCTTTTCCTTGATGACAGCTTTGCACACTCTTGGTATTCTCTCAACCAGCTTCATGAGGTAGTCACCTGGAATGCATTTCAATTAACAGGTGTGCCTTGTTAAAAGTTAATTTTTCTAATTTCTTTCCTTAATGCATTTGAGCCAATCAGTTGTGTTGTGACAAGATAGAGGTGGTACACAGACAATAGCCCTATTTAGTAAAAGACCAAGTCAATATTATGACAAGAAAAGCTCAAATAAGCAAAGAGCAACAACAGTCCATCAATACTTTAAGACATGAAGGTCAGTCAATGCAGAATATTTAAAAAACGGTGAAAGTTTCTTCAAGTGCAGTGGCAAAAACCATCAAGCACTATGATGAAACTGGCTCTCATGAAGGTCGCCACAGGAAAGGAAGACCCAGAGTTACCTCTGCTGCAGAGGATAAGTTCATTAGAGTTTACCAGCCTCAGAAATTGCAGCCAAAATAAATGCTACAAAGAGTTCAAGTAACAGACACATCTCAAAATCAACTGTTCAGAGGAGACTGCGTATATCAGGCCTTCGTGGTCAAATTGCTGCAAAGAAACCACTTCTAAAGAGATATATGATATATATATATAAACATCACTGACATTTTCAACCTCTCCCTGACAAGTCTGTAATACCTACATGTTTCAAGCAGGCTGGCATAGTCCCTGTGCCCAGAAGTGAAGGTAACCTGCCTAAATTACTTCCTCCCTGTATCACTAACGTCGGCCATGAAGTGCTTTGAAATGCTGGTCATGGCTCACATCACAGATATCATCCCGGAAACTCTAGACCCACTCCAATTCGCATACCGCCCCAACAGAATCTCAATCACACTCCACACTGCCCTTTCCCAACTGGACAAAAGGAACACCTACAGTTGAAGTCGGAAGTTTACATACACCTTAGAAAAATAGATTTAAACTCAGTTTTTCAAGATTTCTCACATTTAATCCTAGTTAAAATGTCTTAGGTCAATTAGCATCAGCACTTTATTTTAAGAATGTGAAATGTCAGAATAATAGTAGAGAGAATGATTTATTTCAGCTTTTATTTCTATCACATTCCCAGTGGGTCAGAAGTTTACATACACTCAATTAGTATTTAGTAGCATTGCCTTTAAATTGTTTAACTTGGGTCAAACGTTTCGGGTAGCTTTCCACAAGCTTCCCATAATAAATTGGGTGAATTTTGGCCCATTCCTCCTGACAGATCTGGTGTAACTGAGTCAGGTTTGTAGGCCTCCTTGATCGCACACGCTTTTTCAGTATTGCCAACACATTTTCTAAAGGATTGAGGTCAGGGCTTTGTGATGGCCACTCCAATACCTTGACTTTGTTGTCCTTAAGCCATTTTTCCACAACTTTGGAAGTATGCTTGGGGTCATTGTCCATTTAGAAGACCCATTTGCGACTAACCTCCTGACTGATGTCTTGAGATGTTGCTTCAATATATCCACATAGTTTTCCTGCCTCATGATGCCATCTATTTTGTGAAGTGCACCAGTCCCTCTTGCAGCAAAGCACCCCACAACATGACGCTGCCACCCTTGTGCTTCACGGTTGGGATGGTGTTCTTCTGCTTGCAAGCCTCACCCTTTTTCCTCCAAACATAACGATGGTCATTATGGCCAAACAATGCTATTTTTGTATCATCAGACCAGAGGACATTTCTCCAAAAAGTACGATCTTTCTACCCATGTGCAGTTGTAAACTGTAGTCTGGCTTTTTTATGGCGAAATTTGGAGCAGTTGCTTCTTACTTGCTGAGCGGCCTTTCAGTTTATGTCGACATAGGACTCGTTTTGCTGTGGATATAGATACTTTTGTACCTTTTTCCTCCAGCATTTCCACAAGGTCCTTTGCTGTTGTTCTGGGATTGATTTGCACTTTTCTTGCACCAAAGTACGTTCATCTCTAGGAGACAGAACGTGTCTACTTCCTGAGCGGTATGACGGCTGCGTGGTCTCATGGTGTTTATACTAGCGTACTATTGTTTGTACAGATGAACGTGGTACCTTCAGGCATTTGTAAATTGCTCCCAAGGATGAACCAGACTTGTGGGGGTCTACAATCTTTTTCTGATGTCTTGGCTGATTAGTCAACTTAGTGTATGTAAACTTCTGACCCACTGGAATTGTGATACAGTGTATTATAAGTGAAATAATCTGTCTGTAAACAATTGTTGGAAAAATGACTTGTGTCATGCACAAAGTAGATGACCTAACCGACTTGCCAAAACTACAGTTTGTTAACAAGAAATTTGTGGATTGGTTGAAAAATGAGTTTTAATGACTCCAACCTAAGTGTTTGTAAACGTCCGACTACAACTGTATGTGAGAATGCTGTTCATTGACTACAGCTCAGCGTCAACACCATAGTGCCCACAAAGCTTGTCACTAAGCTAAGGACCCTGGGAGTAAACACCTTCCTCTTCAACTGGATCCTGGACTTCCTGATGGGTCACCCTCAGATGGTAAGGGTAAGCAACAACACATCTGCCACGCTGATCCTCAACACTGGGGCCCCTCAGGGGCGCGTGCTTAGTCCCCTGTACTCCCTGTTCACCTACGACTGCTTGGCCAAGCGCGACTCCAACACCATCGGTAAGTTTGCTGATAACACAACAGCGGTAGGCCTGATCACCGACAACGATGAGACAGCCTATAGGGAGGAGGTCAGAGACCTGGCAGTGTGGTGCCAGGACGAAAACCTCTCCCTCAACGTAAGCAAGACAAAGGAGATGATCATGGACTACAGGAAAAGGAGGGCTGAACATTCACATCGACGGGCCTGTAGTGGAGTGGGTCGAGAGTTCCAAGTTCCTTAGTGTCCACATCACCAATGAACTATCATGGTCCAAACACACCAAGAAAGTTGTGAATAGGGCACAACAACACATTTTCCTCCTCAGGAGACTGAGAAGGTTTGCCATGGGTCCCAGATCCTCAAAACGTTCTACAGCTGCACCATCGAGACTATCCTGACCGCTTGGCATCCGACCGTAAGGCGCTACAGAGGGTAGTGGGTACAGCCCAGTACATCACTGGGGCCAAGCTTATTGCCATCCAGGACCTATATACTAGACGGTGTCAGAGGAAGGCCCAAAAAATTGTCAAAGACTCCAGTCACCCTAGTCATAGACTGTTCTCTCTGCTACCGCACAGCAAGCGATACCGGAGCGCCTAGTCTATGTCCAAAAGGCTCCTTAACAGCTTCTACCCCCTTTGTTTTTACACTGCTGCTACTCACTGTTTATTATCTATGCATAGTCACTTTACCACTACCTACATTTACAAATGACCTTGACTACCTGTGATCTTGCACATTGACTCGGCACCCGTACCCCTGTATATAGCCTTGTCATTGTTATGTTATTGTGTTACTTTATATTTTCTTTTTTACTTTACTTTATAAAATATTTTCTTAACTCTATTTATTGAACTAAGTTGTTGGTTAAGGGCTTGTAAGTAAGCATTTCACAGTGTTCGGCGCATGTGACAAATAACATTTCATTTGATTTGAACCTACTCCACATTTTTTAAGTTAATGAAAAGTATTGATTGTCTTGATCGCTCGCATATGTCTTCCAACTCCAGAGTTAATACTTGGTGGAAGCAGCTTTGGCAGCCTCCGAGACTCATTGTTTATGAGATTCTACCAACTTTGCAGAACTCTTAGGGCAACATACACTACTGTTCAAAATTTCGGGGTCACTTACAAATGTCCATGTTTTCCATGAAAACATACATGGAATGAGTTGCAAAGTGAATAGTCAAGACTTTGACAAGGTTATAAATAATATTTTTTAATTGAAATAATGTGTGCTTCAAACTTTGCTTTCGTCAAAGAATCCTCCATTTGCAGCAATTACAGCCTTGCAGACCTGGCATTCTAGTTGTCAATTTCTTGAGGTAATCTGAAGAGATTTCACCCCATGCTTTCTGAAGCACCTCCAACAAGTTGGATTGGCTTGATGGGCACTTCTTACGTATCATACGGTCAAGCTGCTCCCACAACAGCTCAATAGGGTTGACTGTGCTGGCCACTCCATTATAGACAGAATACCAGCTGACTGCTTCTTCCGTAAATAGTTCTTGCATAGTTTGGAGCTGTGCTTTGGGTCATTGTCCTGTTGTAGGAGGAAATTGGCTCCAATTAATCGCCGTCCACGGGGTATGGCATGGCGTTGCAAAATGGAGTGATAGCCTTCATTCTTCAAGATCCATTTTACCCTGTACAAATCTCCCACTTTACCACCACCAAAGCACCCCCACACCATCACATTGCCTCCACCATGCTTGACAGATGGCGTCAAGCTCTCCTCCAGCATCTTTTCATTTATTGTTTTATTTATTTCGCCCAAAAAGTAGATTTCTTTGCTGTGTTGTTTTGCAGTATTACTTAACAGGCTTGTTGCAAACAGAACAGATCATTTGAAGTGGATATTTTTTAACACAGCCTTCACTTTGTAATACAGGCCAATAATGTTGATTGAACGCACTGTATTTTCAAGTTTTAAGCTTGCAAAATCATGTTATGGGTTTTCTTGTCACTTGCAGGGACTGGGTAGTTTGTGAAGATTAAAGTACAAATGAAAGGAGCATTACCCAGGTACAAAGTTAAAGAAAAACCTGTCGTAGTCTTTTGAAAACCCTGGGGAGTTTTATTTTTCAGCGGAACAATTACACCCATTACACAATCACACCCAAAGACACACCAGAGTGGCTTTCAAAGAGATGTTGAGTGTTCCTGAATGGTCCATTCTCAGTCTGCAATCAAAATCAATGTATACACTCAGTGTACAAAACATTTTAGAACTGCTCTTTCCATGACATAGACTGAACAGGTGAATCCAGGTGAAGCTATAATCCCTTCTTGATGTCACTTGTTAAATCCCCTTCAATCAGTGTAGATGAAGGGGAGGAAACGGGTTAAATATGGATTTTGAAGCCTTGAGACAATTTAGACATGGATTGTGTATGTGTGCCTTTCTGAGGGTGAATAGGCAAGACAAACTATGTAAGTGCCTTTGAAGAGGGTATGGTAGTAGGTGCCACGCGCACCGGTGTCAAGAACTAAAACACTGCTGGGTTTTTCACATTCAACAGAATCCTGTGAATTCTTTCAATTGAAAGTGTGGATTCACAGCTCCAATCAAGATGTGTTGGTCATTACTGAGACGTGGTTAAGGAAGAGTGTTTTGAATGCTGATGTTAACCTTTCTAGTTATAACCTTTTCCGGCAAGACAGATCTTCCAAAGGAGGGGGAGTGGCAATCTTTACCAAGGATCACCTTCAGTGCTCGGTTGTCTCCACCAAGTCTGTCCCCAAACAATTTGATTATCCGGTTTTAAGCATTAAACTTTCAAATAGCTCTTTTTTGACTGTTGCTGGGTGCTATAGTCCTCCATCAGCACCAGCCTGTACCCTAAGCTCTCTCCTGGCCCCTTACACTAAGTCTGAATTTGTCCTGCTAGGTGACCTAAACTGGGACATGCTTAAACCACCTGACTAAGTCCCAAAGCAATGGGACTCCCTAAATATTTCTCAGATTATTACCAATCCCACAAGGTATGACTCCAAATACCCAGAAAAGGCTACTCTCCTTGATGTTATCCTCACAAATATTCCTGATAGGTATCAGTCTGGTGTTTTCTGTAATGACCTTAGTGATCACCGTTTTACAGCCTGTGTTCATAATGGCTGCTCAGTGAAATGACTTGTCCTGATTTGTCATAGACCCTTGCTAAAAAACGTTAATGAGAAAGCCTTCTTTCATGAACTGGCCTCTGTAAAATGGTATAGAATCAGCTTGATCCCCTTTGTCGAAAAAGCTTGGACCTTTTTTTAAATATTTTCAGTGGTATTGTTAACAAACACGCCCCCATAAAGAAAATTTGAATTAAAATCAGGTTCCGCCCCTGGTTCGACCGTGATCTTGCAGAGTTACTCCTTCTCAATAATTGCATGTGGCGAAAGTCTCAGCACACGCATACTCAGGCTGACTGGCTGTCGTTCAGGCAAATGAGAAATAAGTGCACTCAGGCTATCCAGAAGGCCAAAGTTAGTTTCTTTAAGGAGCAGTTATGTCTCTATGGGTCTAACCCCAAGAAGTTCTGGAAAACGATTAAAGACCTGGAGAATAAACCCTCCTCCTCACAGCTGCCCATGTCCCTTAATGTTGATGATGTGGTTGTTACTGACAAGAAGCACTTGGCTGAGCTCTTTAGTCACCACTTCATTAAGTCAGGATTCCTATTTGACTCAGCCATGCCTCCTTGCCCGTCCAACATTTCTTCATCTCCCAACTCTACTAATGCTACTATCCCCGATGCTTTTCCTCTTTTTCCCCTGCCCCACTACAAAGTTTCTCCCTGCAGGCAGTCACTGAGTCCGAGGTGCAAATGGAGCTCCTTAAGCTTGACCCCCAAAAAACATCTGGGTCAGATGGTTTAGACCCTTTCTTCTTTAAGGTTGCTGCCCCTATCATCGCCAAGCCTATCTCCAACCTTTTAACCTGTCTCTCCTTTCTGGGGAGGTTCCCATTGCTTGGAAGGCAGCCACGGTTCGTCCTTCATTTAAAGGGGGAGATCAAGCTGATCCTAACTGTTATAGACCTATTTCTATTTTGCCCTTTTGTCAAAAGTTTTGGAAAAACTTGTCAATAATCAACTACCTGGCTTTCTTGATGTCTATAGTATTCTCTTGTGTATGCAATCTGGTTTCCGTTCAGGTTATGGATGTGTCACTGCAACCTTAAAGGTCTTCAATGATGTCACCATTGCCCTTGATTCTAAGAAATATTGTGCTGCTATTTTTATTGACTTGGCCAAAGCTTTTGATATGGTAGACCATTCCATTCTTGTGGGCCAGCTAAGGAGTATTGTTGTCTCTGAGGGGTCTTTGGCCTGGTTTGCTAACTACCTCTCTCAAAGAGTGCAGTGTATAAAGTCAGAAAATCTGCTGTCTCAGCCACGGCCTGTCACCAAGGGAATACCCCAAGGCTGGATCCTAGGCCCCACGTTCTTCTCAATTTACATCAACAACATAGCTCAGGCAGTAGGAAGCTCTCTCATCCATTTATATGCAGATGATACAGTCTTATTCTCAGCTTGGACCCTCCCTGAATTTTGTGTCAAATGCTCTACAACAAAGCTTTCTCACCAGGCTCTGTCGCAGCCGGCCGCGACCCAGAGACCGTTGGGGTGGCACACAATTGGCCCAGCGTCGTCCAGGTTAGGGGAGGGTTTGGTTGGCAGGGATGTCCTTGTCCCATCGCGCACTAGCAACTCCTGTGACGGGCCGGGCGCAGTGCACGCTGACACGATCGCCAGGTGCACTGTGTTTCCTCCGACACGTTGCACATTGGTGTGGGTGACTTCCGGGTTAAGTGGGCATTGTGCCAAGAAGCAGTGCGGCTTGGTTTGATTGTGCTTCAGGGGACGCACGGCTCTCGACCTTCGCCTCTCCTGAGTCTGTACGGAAGTTGCAGCGATGAGACAAGATTGTAACTACCAATTGGATACCACGAAATTTGGGAGAAAAATGGGGCAAAAAAAGATATAAAAAAGCTTTCTCTGCCCTTAACCTTGTTCTTAACACCTCCAAAACAAAGGTCATGTGGTTTGGTAAGAAGAATGCCCTTCTCTCCACAGGTGTGATTACTACCTCTGAGGGTTTAGAGCTTGAGGTAGTCACCTCATACAAGTACTTGGGAGTATGGCTAAACGGTGCACTGTCCTTCTCTCAGCACACATCAAAGCTGCAGGCTAAAGTTAAATCTAGACTTGGTTTCCTCTATCGTAATCACTCCTCTTTCACCCCAGCTGCCAAACTAACCCTGATTCAGATGGCCATCCTACCCATGCTAGATTATGGAGACGTAATTTATAGATCGGCAGGTAAGGGTGCTCTCGAGCGGCCAGATGTTCTTTACCATTCGGCCATCAGATTTGCCACCAATGCTCCTTATAGGACACATCACTGCACTCTATACGCTTCTGTAAACTGGTCATCTCTGTATACCCGTCGCAAGACACACTGGTTGATGCTTATTTATAAAACCCTTTAAGGCCTCACCCAACTCTATCTGAGATAGCTACTGCAGCCCTCATCCTCCACATACAATACCTGTTCTGTCAGTCACATTCTGTTAAAGATCCCCAAAGCACACACATCCCTGGGTCGCTCCGCTTTTCAATTCGCTGCAGCTAGCGACTGGAACGAGCTGCAACAAACACTCAAACTGGACATTTTTATCTCAATCTCTTCATTCAATAACTCAATCATGGACACTCTTATTGACAGTTGTGGCTGCGTTGTGTGATGTATTGTTGTCTCTACCTTCTTGCCCTTTGTGCTGCTGTCTGTGCCCAATAATGTGCCCAATAATGTTTGCACCATGTTTTGTTGCTACCATGCTGTGTTGTCATGTGTTGCTGCCTTGCTATGCTGTTGTCTTAGGTCTCTCTTAATGTAGTATTGTGTTGACTCTCTTGTTGTGATGTGTGTTTTATCCTATATTTATATTTTATTCATTTTTTGTATTTTTAATCCCAGCCCCCGTCCCTGCAGGAGGCCTTTTGCCTTTTGGTAGGCCGTCATTGTAAATAAGAATTTGTTCTTAACTGACTTGCCTAGTTAAATAAAGGTTAAATAAAAATAAAATCAAGAATGGTCCACCACCCAAAGGTCATCCAGCCAACATGACACAACTGTGGAAGCATTGGAGTTGACATGGGCCAGCATCCCTGTGGAATGCTTTCAACACATTGTAGAATCCATGCCCCGACGAATTGAGGCTGTTCTGAGTGCTAAAGCGTAGGTGGAACTCAATATTAGAAATGTGTTCTTAATGTTTTGTGCACTCAGTGTATGTTGCCGTAAGAGTTGTGCAATGTTGATAGAATCTTATTCAAAAATGATTCACAACTGTAATTGCTGCCAAAGGTTCTTCTACCAAGTATTATCTCTGGGGTGTGAAGGCACACAATCAATACATCTACTTTTTTTCTAACATATGTATTTATTCTTTTACTTTGAAAGTGTTGAGTAGGTTGTGTAGATCGATAAAAAAATTAAATCTAATTTAATCCCTTATTAGATGTAATTTTTAGGCAGCAGAATGTGAAGACTGTCCAAGGGATGTATAGACTTTCACTAGCCACTAGGAATGCTTCTTGACCTTCCCTCTCTAACAATATGCCAGCAAATTCTTTCTGATACTCTTAACACTTCTATGGTTGGCTCTGTTGCAGTTCTCCAGTGTGTTGCAGAACGTCCAGCCACTGAGGGAACAGACTCTGATGCTTGTACACGGCACAGCAGATGGTGAGTGACTAACTATGTGAAACCAAGAAAAAGGCCTCAACAATGATCGGGGGTCAGTTAGGTTGCTGTTATGTTGTTGTTTATGATGTAGGACCAGTCTGCAGTGTGCTTCTTGCCAGACGGCACTTAAAACAGCAATAATCTAACAATTGCAAAAACTGAAGAACCTTTAACAAAGAATGACAGTTTTTATGAAATATAAGCTATTGAAAGAATCAGTCAATTTCCATTGTACAGAGAATGGTTTTTCCACAAGAAATCCCAATGTGTCACAAATGTTTCAAGTTAGATCATGGCACTTTCATCTCCACCCTGTAATGTTTTGTGTCATTATGTGATCTTGCCGCTCTTCCCGTTGACGATTCAAGCAGAATTCTGCCGACACATTTTCTTGTGCTTCCTTCAGCCAATGTCCACTTTCAGCATACTGCTGAGCTCATCAAGAACCTTGTGAAAGTTGGAGCAAACTACTCGATGCAGGTATGGAGAATGTCATTGTCCGCTATACTGTAGAATACAGGTTCTGTGTAGGTACACTAGATTAATTAAGCCATAAGTCTACCCAAGCTATGGTTGCTTTAAATGTATACTAACAGTAACAAAACGATGCAGTACCCAGCTATGTATGTAGAGTAGGTTACTGTAGTGTGTGTAGTACCATAAACATACAGTAACACCAGCCACTGCATATAGGGAAGGGCACTCAGCTTCTACTGCACTGGCTCAGATGACTGATGATTGGCTAAAATACATGGATAATACAATGATAGTCGGAGCTGTATTGTTAGATTTCAGTGCAGCCTTTGATGTTATTGATCCTAATTTGTTACTGACAAACTCACTCGTTCTGGCTTTACATCACCTGTCATCAAATGGTTGGAGAGTTACTTATCCAATAGAACCCAGAGAGTGTTCTTCAATGGAAGCTTCTCGAACATCAGATAATGGACAGTGCGGTGTCCCCCTGGCCAGTTGCCTTGGGCCGTTACTCTTCTATACTTGTACAAATGATTGGCAACTTGTCTTACAAGAAGCTGAAAATTATTATGTATGCTGATGATTGCACATCACTCTACGCATCAGGACCTACAGCCAGTGAACTCACTGAAACTCTTAGGAAGGAGTTGTATTCCGTGTCAGAATTGGTAAATATCAATAAACGGACCTTACATACATCTAAAAACCAAACGCATTGTATTTGGTTCAAATCGTTCTCTTAGACTTAAATCTCAACTGGAAATGCGCATAAAGGGTGTGACCACTGAACAAGTTGAAGAAGCGGAACTCCTAGGAGTAACAGTGGATGGTCAGTTATCATGGTCAAGTCATATTGACAAAGTTGAAGTGAAGGTGGGGAGAGGTATGTCAGTTCTAAAAATATGTTCTGCGCACAAGATCTACTGTACTAGTTGTTCAGGGTCTGATCTTGTCCCATCTTGATTACTCTCCGGTAATATGGCAAGGTCCAGCAAAGAAAGACCTAGCAAAGCTGTGACTGGCTCAAAACAAAGCAGCACGCCTTGTCTTAACTGCACACACAGAACTAACACCAATAACATGAATGATAGTCTTTCATGGTTGTGGGTTGAGGAGAAATTGACTACTTCTCTTCTAGTCTTTTTAAAGAAACATTTGTGTGTTGAAAATGCCTAACTACTTGTATAATCTATTTGCATACACTTCAAACAGACATACCCCACCAGACATGCCACTATGGGTTTCTTCACTTGTACCCAAACCAAAAACAGATTCAATGCGCTTCTCAGTTATCTGTAGAGCCATGTCATCATGGAATGCTCTGCCACCAGAGGTAACTCGGGCAAAATGCAAGTTTAGCTTAAAAACAAACAGATAAAAAACATTTTGTATCACAGAGCCTCTCCTCTTTCTAAAGATCTAATTTAACTCTACTGTATCTAAGAATATGAATATGTACAGTATAAATGAATAGTGTGTAAATAGTCATTTTATTGTCTCTTGGTGTCTCTCCAATATATAACTCATATTTCAATTTTCTTTTGAATGTCATTTAATGTTGTTCTAATCTATAACTGTTCTGTACTTTGTCATGCGTTTGTACGTTTTATGTGGACCTCAGGAAGAGTAGCTGTTGCATGTGCAGTAGCAAATGGGGATCCTAATAAGCTAAACTAAACTGTGATGAGAAGAGAGTAATTACACACATCCATAAAGTAGTAGTTTAAATAAATATAAGTATACTGTCTTTTCACTAATGCCGCTGTGCACGTTGTGGTCATGTTGTGCTCATTGTTGTGGTGTTCTAGATCTATCCAGATGAGGGTCATTTCCTGTCCCAGAGAAGTAGGCTGCACCTCTTTGCCTCGCTCACCAGCTTCTACAGGGAGTGTCTCAAGGAAGAGATCCTACCGCTGCCCGATGATGATGAGGAGGAGGAAGAGTAGGAGTAGGATGTGGTGGAGACCTTCGGCAGGACTTTTGCAGGACTTCCTCACTGTAAAAAAATTGCTGAAGCCTGCACGAAAGGCTGGTGGCTTTTGGACCAAGTGTTAAGACGGAGGTGGACAGTGAGAGTTGCGGCGTGTGTGTGGGTATGTGCGTGTGTGTGCAAATCACATCGCTTGTGTTAGTTTGAGAGAGTTTGTGCGTGTTTGTGCGTGTGCCTGCGTATGTATGTTTGTGTGTGCGTGTGTTTGCAGTCAGAGAACTCCCAAGGACACCTGTCAAAGCCAATGGACACCAGAATTGTCAGGACTACAAGTGGGAACTCTCACTTATCCAAAATGCCACTTCAATCTCCACCTCTGAGACTATCCCTCTCACGGCAAAGCACATAGCAGACTGCCTCCATCTCCGGCAGGAGCCATTAGGGTTCCAACATCCACACTGACAAGTGCATGGTTCTTTTCCCCTTTCAGCTTAACTCGTTTTGCCATGTTAGTTTTCATCGTGGTAGACATTGGAAGAGGCAAACACATATGTACCCTTTTCAATTTTATCCTCTCTTTATTTTGGGGTTTCGATGCACACGGATATGCTCCACTGCTCTTCAGAGACATACTGTAGGCAATGCAAGTTCACCTTGACTGTGACGTTGTCCGCAAATAAGTGCAATTCCCGCTGAATGCTCTCATCTTTGAGACCCCCCCCCACTGAAAATAAGTCCTTTGTGCACACTTAATTGTACAAGGGTCTCATGTAGACATGTCCGATGCCTTATGAAGTGCTACATAAGACCACGTACTGGCATTCATATCCCTTAGTTATTAGAAGCTTCACACTAACCCGTGTCAGCTCAGTTCTTTGAGATGCAACATGCCGGTGCAGTCTCAGAGACAGTTAATATCAGTTGTAATGTCAGGTCATAAACCAGTTGTAGTTCCAGTGACTAGTGAGTGGTCACAAAGGCCATAAAATGACATCGTGTAGGGCTAAGTAAGACGTTTCGCATGTCTACAGGGGTCACCTAAAGTGTTGCCGTATTTTGTACAGTACAATACAGCAGAGTGTGTACATACCTATATTTTTTAGATATGTCAGATCTCACGGATAGGTTAGTCTATGGGAATGGAATGATTTGACATGTATGTCTTGTATATTTTTCAGGTTTTTTTCCGGTTTTAGTAGATTTTTCTTCTTAGGGTGGATTTTGTAATGCTTGTTCATGTTCATTTTGTTGTTTTTGAAGAGGGGGGGGTGATGGTTTTGGGTTATTGTGATTGTCCTCCAGTGATGATTGTGAATAAAAAACACTGAGAAACGAATATATTACCGTAAGGTATTCAGCACAAATTACATTCAACCACAGCGTTGTTAGTATTGATTGACAAAATGACAAATGATCCAGGCAATTATACTGTATTTCATTGGTTCCTTGACCTTGGACTCACCTTTGTGCCTAGACGAGTTGAGTTGGTCATGGTCTGAAGACAAATTCAATGAGGGCCTTGAGGCAGATGGTTTATCAGTGTTGTGTTTAAAATACTAAAATGCTGCTCCCTGGGAGTGAGAAGGACACACTCCACCCAAGAACAGGAGTGGGCAGCTGTGGTTCTAGAGAGCAACTAATTGCAGGCTTTTGTTCCAACCCAGCTCTAACATATGTAAACCACTCGTGGTGTGCGAGAGAGAGAGAGAGATGTTGATACCTCTTTGTAGAACAGCATCCAACATAATCTCAAAGTGTATTATGTGCAGTGTATTACGTGAAGCAGAACTTGCTGTGATTAACAGTTCTTTGTGGTGTCTGATTAACATATTTCGTGTAATGGTGTGGCACTTTATGGTAGTTTGCAGTACTTTTTAGTTGATTACCTGATGTTTTGCCCGAAGAATGGTGTTTCTCTACTGTACAGTTTCCTACCAACAAACAAATTTGGAATCAAAGGTAGCTAGAGTACAGATATATTGGTTTTATTCTAGTGTACATTATGTAGACAAATATACAAATACAATTCACTAAGGACATTTACTGCATGGTGAATGGGACGTTTGTGTGTAATTCATTTGAGGCAAGCATTAATATACATGATCAACACTTCAGTAAAGCTGCACCATATGATGGATAGAATGGTAGACAATTCTTTCAGGGATATATAGAACATAAGTTGTGTTTTGTATAGGAGTCATGAACTTAGGCCGGGATTCAATCTGAAGCCTGGTTATACAGTAGCGTGCTTGACATTTGAAGGGTGACCGCCACGGACGGCACCAGAACGAATCAGTTGGACAGGCATTTGATTTCCAAACGGTGGCACCTTTTTTTTCACGGGACATCCTATATACATTTTTTTATGGGTTTTATAGTAAAGGCAAGTAATTTAACTGTAAAAATGTTTCATCTTTTAATGTGGCATGAACACAAAAGGTTATGATGTTTTCACCTGATTGCCAAACAAATCACTTAATAGGCTGCACATGAGTTTCAAGTTTGGGGAAGCGTACAATTTATCTTAACATTTCTACCGATCTGCGTGCCAGTTATGATTTTCATATGCACATTTTCGTGGATCAGTTTTAGTTCAATAATGATCATTTTGTTTCTCAAAATCAGTTGGTTAATCATAAAAATCTGAATTTAAATGATAAAATTCTAAAAGGTCAAATTAAACTAATGCGAGAGCACCAGCCTCTGCCAAATGGACACATTGATACACCATGAACCATTTGCGGCTAAAGAAATGACCGTATGCATGGAGCTCAATGATATCCTATAGGCCAATGCAGCAGAAGGCCATTTTCAAATAAGTAAAAACACATAAAATCGACAAATAAAAACAGAAAATATCCTGATGAAAATGCAGGTTCTTTCAATTAAATGAATCTCTCTACTCCGCCTGTATACCTCCCTTTCTAAAGGACTTGACTTGAATTAACGAAGTGCAACATTGTATCAAATCACTCAACTGGGACCAGATGAAGCTGTGGCTAGCGAACTTGCAACATTGTATCAACTAACCTATTCTGAGCCTTCAGTTTCCCACACCAGTGAGCTTGGGACAGAGAGCTGTTTTGGGGAAAAATGTTCAGGTATTTAAGGATGTTTCCAGTGGATATATGCAATCATCAAATCATTATATTTTGCTCTTGCACACCGAGGCTTAGTGATTATCAAGGGGGAGAGTGTTGGAAAGATAACTATTATCATTCGCAATGGATGTAAAAAAAATCAGACTTTGAAGGACTTACTGTGTGAGGTGAGCAAAAAATGTATTAGTGGTGGACATGGTGAGTTAAGACGATCCGAAATCAGACATCTCCAAATGGGCACTTTCGCGCACTCCCTCAACATTAAGAGGACAGAGAAACCAGACACATGCTAATTGCTCAAACTAAGCAATCCAAACAAAAGACAATGAAAATTGACAAAATTTGTAAATGATGGTTATGAAATGAACCAAAACTTGTTTCTCACAAGTGTAGCATGTTGTGAACTCTGCAAACAACGTTTCCACTCCGAGAATGAGAACGGTAAATGACTGTAATTAATACATGCATTATTTTTTTATTTATTTTTTTATTTAGTCTTAATTTAACTAGCCAAGTCAGGGCTGGGATAAATATATATATATATACATAAAATGTTGTCCTATATATATATATATATATAGGACAAAACACACATCACTACAAGAGAGACACCACAACACTACATAAAGAGAGACCTAAGACAACAGCATAGCATGGTAGCAAAACCACATGACAACAACATGGTAGCAACACAACATGGCAGCAACACAACATGGCAGCAGCACAACATGGTAGCAGCACAAAATATGGTACAAACATTATTGGGCACAGACAACAGCACAAAGGCAAGAAAGGTAGAGAAACAGAAATGAATGTAACTAAATGACGGGGACTAATGTTACATTTACTACAGGTGACATATGCAAATGGGGAATGAATAAAAAATAAACAATCAAAGGGGAAACAATTCACACAATGAAACAATGAATGTGCAAGAATTAGCGGGAGACAGCTAAGGCATTCTGGAGAGCTGAGTGCATGTATTCTGGAGAGAGACGTGCCTATATCTTCGCCTCACACCCCTTCACTTCTTCTTGTCTCAACATTATTCATTCAATTATAGACATGACACTTTATCTACGCACATATTTGAGATACTTTTCAATGACAGCCACAACTCAATAATCAGCTAGGCCTATTGCCACGCGAGCTGTCCAAATTTCCGGCTTCCCAAATAAGCATAGTTAATGCTGTTAATTTGAAACAATCCACAGCAATTTTTTTAAAGAAGCTCATAATCCTCTGGTGAAGTATTTTAATGATTTGATTTATTTTTGTATAGACAGGAGTAAATATATCATTTTGGCAAATGTATTTAAATTTACTTTAAGCCAATTGGACGTGCTGCATATTCAAAAAGTAGTTGACCTTCGCACATTTACCAAAATAATTCCAGCATCTGAACAGCACACTGTGCACCCACCAACTTTCCTTCAATTCGCATGGCTGAAACGATACTACATGGCATGTACAGTTGAAGTCGGAAGTTTACATACAACTTAGCCAAATACATTTAAATCAGTTTTTTCACAATTCCTGACATTTAATCCATGTAAAAATTCTCTGTCTTAGGTCAGTTAGGATCACCACTTTATTTAAAGAATGTGAAATGTCAGAATAATAGTTGATAGAATGATTTATTTAAGCTTTTATTTCTTTCATCACATTCCCAGTGGGTCAGAAGTTTACATACACTCAATTAGTATTTGGTAGCATTGACTTCACATTGTTTTACTTGGGTAAAACGTTTCGGGTTGCCTTCCACAAGCTTCCCACAATAAGTTGGGTGAATTTTTGGCCCAATCCTCCAGACAGAGCTGATGTAACTGAGTCAGGTTTGTAGGCCTCCTTGCTCGCACACACTTTTTTCAGTTCTGCCCACAAATGTTCTATAGGCTTTAGGTCGGGGCTTTGTGATGGCAACTCCAATACCTTGACTTTGTTGTCCTTAAGCCATTTTGCCACAACTTTGGAAGTATGCTTGGGGTTATTGTCCATTTGGAAGACCATTTGCGACCAAGCTTTAACTTCCTGACTGATGTCTTGAGATGTTCCTTCAATATATCCACATAATTGTCCTCCCTCATGATGCCATCTATTTTGTGAAGTGCACCAGTCCCTCCTGCAGCAAAGCACCCCCACAACATGATGCTGCCACCCCCGTGCTTCACGGTTGGGATGGGGTCTTCGGCTTGCAAGCCTCCCCCTTTTTCCTCCAAACATAATGATGGTCATTATGGCCAAACAGTTATATTTTTGTTTCATCAGACCAGAGGACATTTTTCCAGAAAGTACGATCTTTGTCCCCATGTGCAGTTGCAAACAGTAGTCTGGCTTTTTATGGCCGTTTTGGAGCAGTGGCATCTTCCTTGCTGAGCAATCTTTGAGGTTATGTCGATATAGGACTCGTTTTACTGTGGATATGAATACTTTTGTACCTTTTTCCTCCAGCATCTTCACAAGATCCTTTGCTGTTGTTCTGGGATTGATTTGCACTTTTCGTACCAAAGTACGTTCATCTCTAGGAGACAGAATGCGTCTCCTTCCTGAGCGGTATGATGGCTGCTTGGTCCCATGGTGTTTACACTTGCATACTATTGTTTGTACAGATGAACGTGGTACCTCCAGGCATTTGGAAATTGCTCCCAGGGATGAACCAGACTTGTGGACGTCTACAATATTTTTCTGAGGTCTTGGCTGAGTTCTTTTGATGTTCCTATAATGTCAAGCAAAGAGGCACTGAGTTTGAAGGTAGGCCTTGAAATACATCCACATGTACACCTCCAATTGACTCTTAAATTATGTCAATTAGCCTATCATAAGCTTCTAAAGCCATGACATCATTTTCTGGAATTTTCCAAACTGTTTAAAGGCACAGTCAACTTAGTGTATGTAACCTTCTGACCCACTGGAATTGTTATACATTGAATTATAAGTGAAATAATCTGTCTGTAAAAAAAAATTGGGAAAATGTACTTGTGTCATGCACAAAGTAGATGTCCTAACCGACTTGCCAAAACTTTAGTTTGTTAACAAGACATTTGTGGAGTGGTTGAAATATGGGTTTTAATGACTCCAACCTAAGTGTATGTAAACTTCCAACTTCAACTGTATGTGGACACGCCTTCAAATTAGTGGATTCAGCTATTTCAGCCACTCCCGTTTCTGACAGCTGTATAAAATCGAGCAAACAGCCATACAATCTCCATAGACAAGCATTGGCAGTAGAATGGCTGTACTGAAGAGCTCAGTGACTTTCAACGCCGCACAGTCATAGGATGCCACCTTTCCAACAAGTCAGTTCGTCAAGGAGCAACAACGGCTCAGCCGTGAAATGGTAGGCCACGCAAGATCACAGAGCGAGACCGCCAAGTGCTGAAGTGCAGAGCGTGTAACAATGGTCTGTCCTTGGTTGCAACACTCACTACCGAGTTCCAAACTGCCTATGGAAACAACGTCAGCACAAGAACTGTTCGTCTGGAGCATCATGGAATGGGTTTCCATGGCCAAGCAGCCACACACAAGTCTAAGAATATCATGCGCAATGCCAAGGGTAGGCTGGAGTTGTGTAAAGCTAGCCACCATTGGACTCTGCAGCAGTGGAAGCGCGTTCTTTGGAGTGATGAATCGCGCTTCACCATTTGGCAGTCCAACGGACAAATATGTGTTTGGCCGATTACAGGAGAACGCTACCTGACCCAATGCATAGTGCCGACTGTAAAGTTTGGTGGAGGAGGAATAATGGTCTGGGTTTTGGGTTAGGCCCCTTAGTTCCAGTGAAGGGAAATCTTAACGCTACAGCGTACAATGACATTCTAGACGATTCTGTGCTTCCAACTTTGTGGCAACAGTTTGGGGAAGGCCCTTTCCTGTTTCAGCATGACAATGCCCCCGTGCACAAAACGGGGTCCATACAGAAAAGGTTTGTCGAGATTGGTGTTGAAGAACTTGACTGGGCTGCACAGAGCCCTGACCTCAACCCCATCAAACACCTTTGGGATGAATTGGAATGCAGACTGCGAGCCAGACATAATCGCCCAACATCAGTGCCCAACCTCACTAATGCTCTTGTGGCTGAGTGGAAGCAAGTCCGTGCAGCAATGTTCCAACATCTAGTGGAAATCCTTCCCAGAAGAGTGGAGGCTGTTATAGCAGTAAAGGGCGACCAACTCCATATTAATGCCCATGATTTTGGAATGAGATTTTCGCCGACTTTCTGTTGGCGTGCATCTCGGTCAAATAAATTATCAAGATTTAAATATTTTATTTGAAAGGGCAAGGATGTACGGTATGGCGACTGCATTTCCTGATTTGGTCGCTATTTTAGATTTGGTTGATTTAAAAATGCTTGCAGCCATGACCAAATTGGGTATTATTATCGTGTGCCTGATGCTGAACTCTGAATTGATGATTACTTGGGTACTGCCAGCCGTGGCAGATTTTAAATAAACCCCACGCACGGAAAACTGTTACGGTACCCTTAATTCCGTGACATACCATTTTTTCCAATTATCTCGCAAGTGTCAGTTTAGGACAAGACATACTTTTTGACCAAAATTATCCTTTTTATACTTTTTACTTTATACTTTTTGTAAATTTTGACACTAGAATAAATGTTTGACTCATATCAATGCCAGATAGGCCATTTTAAAAATGACAAGTTACTTTTTAGGGACACTGTATTTCAGTGCCAACAGAAGTTGTATTTTAATTCCATAATAATGAATTTGTATTAGGATATTAAATAAGAATTTTATATTTTGAATTTGTAATTCACAAATTGAATTATTGAATTTGAACTTGAATTTCATGTTTTGAAACTGAATTGAATAAATATTGCATTCAGTTTTAAAATGCTATCCAATTGAATAAAATGTTCAAATGCAATATTTATATATTCAGTTTTAGTCTGTAAGTATATTTGTGTCCAACTGGTAAAAGTTTAATGTGATTTGATTACTATATATGACAAATATTACTATGGGTGTATTGCCTGGCCTCAAGGTCAACAGCATCATCAATCAATCAATCAAATGTATTTATAAAGTCCTTTTTACATCAGCAGATGTCACAAAGTGCTTGTACAAAAACCCAGCTTAAACTGCAGAGAGCAAACAATAAAGATGTAGAAGTCTCCTTGAAAGGCTGGAACCTGGGAAGAAACCTAGAGAGGAACCGAGCTCTGAGGGGTGGCCAGTCCTCTTCTGGCTGTGCCAGGTGGAGATTATAAGAGAACATGGCCGTTAAGGCCAGATTGTTCTTCAAGATGTTCAAACATTCATAGATGACCAGCAGGGTCAAATAATTATCAGTGGTTGTAGAGGGTGCATCAGGTCTGTACCTCAAGAGTAAATGTCAGTTGGCTTTTCATAGCCAAGCATTCTGAGGTTGAGACAGCAGGACAAGGTAGCATGACCTGTGAACAGGTCAGGGTTCCATAGCCGCAGGCAGAACATCATGAATTTGACCTACTGTAGTACCAGGACATTTTAGCCAAAAACCTGTCTGCCTCTGCCAGGAGGCTGAAACTTGGCCGCAAGTGGATCGTCCAGAAAGACAATAACCCCAAGCACACATCAAAATCCACAGAGAAATGGTCAATTAACATTTTGCAATGGCCGTCTCCAGACTTGAAACCCATTATTAAACCTGCGATTTGATTTGAAGAGGGCAGTCCATAAACACAGATTAAAGATATCAACGATCTGAAAGGATTATGTTTGGAGGAATGGTCCAAGATCCCACCTAATGTGTTTTCCAACTCATGGTGAGGCATTGAAAATAAGGGTGTCAATAATACAAATATATATATTTTTTTTTTGTGAAATAAAATCTCTTTCTTTGAGAAATTGTAATAGAATAAAATAATATAATTCCACAATTCCCATTAGCATACAATGTAGCTCAATATTTTAATTATTTAGGTCGTCTTCATGAAGGGTGTCAATAATTTCCGAAACCCACTGAAAATACAAGAAAGTGGCTCAGTTGGTAAAGCATGGCTCTTGCAACATCAGCTTGTGGGTTCTGCTGGGGTCACCCATACAAAAACGTATGCACGCTAGGGATGAATATTTTCCAGAAAAGTCTCAATACCCGGGAATAATTAATATTTATCCCGAGAGCCCTGGAAAACACCACAAAAACCGGAAGTGCCCATTTGAAACATTTAAAACCAAGATATGGTCACTATGCCAGGGTTCTCCCAAGATAAGATTGTCGATATGCCACATTGCCGGCTTGGCTGTGCCACTATGTAAAGATTTCACAGCAAGTGAAACTGATATTTACTAATGACAGAGTAACTTTGATCGCCAATGACATTGTTGAGAATTGAAAAACAGGCCGTTCATATATTCGCGGGCATTATCACGTTCCTTAATTAATTCAGCGCATTTCAGCAGTAAGCCTATGCTATCTCGACACAGAGCGCGCGCACCCCGAGTATGATATGGCATTGTCGAATCATGTAAACTTTGTAACGGCAGTCAAACAAAAGTCAAATAACCAAAATTGCTCAGCTTGCTGGTTAACCTCCAATGAATGGCAGAATATCTCCTATTTGGAAAAATCAAGTTGATGATAATACAGACAGCAGATCAGCTCATGAATAACAGGGAGATTAAGATATCTTAATGGGGACCAACTCTGTTAAAAATATCCATTTCTATTCTCATACAAATTGTTGATCACACATTCTCTGAAATGATCATCTACGTGACCACACACAACTATAGCATTAAATTGGTGTATAGGATTATTTTATGAGATTTCTTATTTTCTGTTTCACTGTTGCTTAGTTAAAAAAAAGTGTGGAATCAGTTGTTTGAAATGGTAATAGTTATTGAGTATTTACCCAGTAACAATCTTGCATATTTGTGATTGGTGGAATGGGAATTATTGAAAATGAGAGAACAGAAAGTAGCTGAGTTCATTCATCACAGTATCTGTGCGCAGTTGATGATTGAATCTATAAAATAGTAATCATTCTCCATTCAGATTGTGTTCGCATAATGTGTCAAACTCATTCCAGACGGGGTGGGGTGGGGGGGGGGGGGGGGTTGTGGGTTTTTGCTCCTCCCTTGTACTTGATTGATGAATTAAAGGCAGTTAACCCACTGTTCCCCGGGCGCCGAAGACGTGGATGTCGATTAAGGCAGCCCCGCCGCACCTCTCTGATTCAGAGGGGTTGGGTTAAATGCGGAAGACACATTTCAGTTGAAGGCATTCAGTTGTAGAACTGACTAGGGATCCCCTTTCCCTAATTAGTAAAGAACTCCCCTCACCTGGTTGTCTGGGTATTAATTGAATGAAGAAAAAAAAAGCCGCAGACACTAGGCCCTAAATGGAATGAGTTTGACACCCCTGACGTAGATTGTCATCCATCCACCATTTTGAAAGAACTCTCAAACTACATTAGTATAACGGTTGGATATGACCGAGTGAGTTTCAGTATAAGCAATGCTTTCAATTGCATTAGCCTATTTTATTCCAATATTTTCATCATCAGTTGATCATAAATAAGGTGAGTTTTCCTCTCTTTGCGCTTTTTCTAGTCCCAATGTCCGTTTCCTCATCTACTCACTCCGCTGCCGCCCCCCATCCAGCACGTTGTTCTCAACACCATTTTAAATCAATATAGCCTATAGTTATTTTATTTTTTTATCTGGATTTTTTGGGGGGTTCGGGCTGATTTTAGAATATTCAGTTCTGATGAGAACTTTAAACTGTATTTAAGTCTTGTTGGCAGTCCAGCAGTGTCAATGTTGTGTGTGCTTTGAATTTATGGTGACTTTGTGTGAAGTAAATTCTCTAGACTAAAGGCTTCCATGCGACAACCTGATTGGACAATGTGCTATATATAAAATGTTTGCCAATTTGCTTCTGCGCCGATTGTGTATTTTGTGAAATTGCATTAGTGCAATATTGGGGGAAAATGTTTTAATTTCCCAGGTCATTTTACTTTGGGGAGGAAATGTGAAGAGTGACAGTCCTAGGATCCCGGTTACCTGTATTTATCCATAATGCACGCTCTAAATTGCTTTGGATAAAAGCGCCTGCTAAATGCCATTTTAGAACTGAATATGTATCTAGGTATAAAATTCACAATACATTACAGCTGTCTGAAATAACTATATTCTTTAAAAGGAAAAAATAAATAAATATCTCCCTTTCACATCTTTAACAGTAAAGACTAAAACATACCTCCCATACAAACAGCTAATATGAACAAGTTTCCCTTCTTCTCTACTGAATCTCTACCATGCTAACTGTATACTTATGATATTTGCAGAACACTGGTAACAGCCTAAATGTTCCTATGTGAACTATTGCTTGATCATAGCAATAGGAAAATGTATACATCACTGTACAGGAAAAATCTTCAATCTCTTCTCAGCCTATCATTACCCTTCATAGAGCACAACAACATTGTCTGACCCCTCTCTCATTCACATTGTCTCACCATATCTCACCACTTCTCACTTCTCACCTCAGACAAGCAGGTCAAAGACCACTTTATCATTTCCAGGAGCAACAAGTTCTACAAAAACAAGGTGAGACATGGTCATCCTAGTCATCCTCAGACACAGGATGAGCTACAGGGATTTCCACTAGGAAGCATTCCCTGAAGAAGGTCATGACAGAGTTCAACAAGTAGCGTTGGCTCTTCACAGAGTAAATGTTGTGGCCTTCGTCTGGGAAGATCTAGGGAACAGAGAAATAAATAGTTGTTTATTATCATTATATTGAATTCTACAGCAGAGTAGTTTTACATTTACTGTTATTACGAATTAGATAAAAATAAGTGTTAACTTATATGACTATCACTATTATCAATGTCACAACACACGTGCAGAACTACTGTTATTAATTACACTTCAACGTAGACTCGGCGATATGACGTAGATGCACAAAGTAAACAGCATAGTGGGTCAATTTCCGCAACAACTAAAAACGGTGAAGAAAAACGGTGAAGAGCGAGGCTTAACTTCAACACTGTTTTGGTCCTGTAGCTACCACGTTTTAAGAAGCCAACTCCTGCACAGATACTGTGGGTGACTGTGTGAGAGCGAAGTCTTGCATCTGGCTCATCGCAACATCTGCAATGCTGCTCGTGGCAACGTAATTTAGCTGAGGTCTACCTTTATTTAATTTAACTCTTACCATTATCCCTCCACTATTTCTTTCTTGAATTCTCCCTCTTACTTTTCAAAGGTGGGGCCTTTTTTAAATATCAGACAGATTTTCCTCAGGGCAGGTTTGGCACCACGCAGCAGGTAACTATTTTCACTTTGTCAAACTTTAAATAATAAATGATTCAAGGCAAAAGGAGGAGGTCGGCCTCAATTATACATGCATCACTGAGGCCTACTTTGTCAGGGACATTAAATGGCTCTTGGCATAGGGAGGGAGAATGTAACTGGTCACCTGCAGAGTGTAGTTAACGTTTGATATTGACAGAAGTTTCACCAGCTCCGCGGAATGCTGGAAATGAACGGTGGCTGAAAGAGAGGGAGGAAATACAGTGAGATAATTGAAACGTTGGTGTCCTTGCTCGACAAGCATTTTCATCCAAAATTAATAACATTGTAGGCAATTTCACACAATTAAATGCAATACTACAGGGTTGAGGCTGGAGCAATGTAGAAAAAAAACCAGTATCCATTGTTATAGTCAATAAGCTATTGAGAAATGAACTAGATCTGATACAGTAGATGAAGCTATAGCACAATAGACGTACAATTGAAGATTCTTCAAGTTATAAGTTTAAAATGCACTGTATCTCAGGTTTAAATGCGCACAGACTAAAAATCGAGCATGTGCACAAGTACCTGGTATGCAATTATAACTTGTGCTGCTCAGTTCTATTTTTGTGAGTGCCTGTCAATTACATCTTATTTCATTAACAACAGTATGATACATCTGTCTTTTTATCCCCACTTAAGGTGAACAATCAACCGAACACAATGAATAAGCCCATTGTTTGACCCGAAACACTGCCTGTCTGACAGATAAAACACTAATTAGACAACGGCGTATCTCCTATCTTTTTCATTAAACCTACAAAATAAGCTCCGCATTGAAGTCCAACAATAGCGTGCAACCATGCCCCGAGTACCAACTAGAGAGAACTAGTACTCACCATCTGCTGTTCCATGGATGATGAGAAACTTCCGTTGACCTGTGCCTGTGATGTTGGGAAGCAGGCTGGAGAGCTGTTCGAGACACAATGACAATTTTACATCGGTGAAAGATACTGAAAACATACTGTAAATACCAACTAGTTTTCTATAAGAGAAATGCATTCAAGCACAACTTGGTGTGATTTAGCAGAGGCTTGTCATTAGCGAAGAATCAACAGGTATGACACTAATGCACTGTAACAAGTGTTTATTGGATGAATTGCTAATGATAAGATTAAATGTAGAATTTTCAAAGTGCTTCCACCTTGACCACCTCTCAATGTAAAAAAAAAATGTAAACATAGAAAGTCAATCATACTTGGTATTTACGCTCATCCTGGACCGGGAACCCAAAGTAACGCTCAGTGAAGGCCGAACCTTTAGAAAAATACAACATAGTTAAGTGTGTTTTTTGGTGTTTCTTTCATTGGTCCACTATTAATACAGTCCCAAAATGTTTTTTGTTGTTGTCAGCAGTCAAGTATTCAAGATATTGGACTTTCAAGAAGCAAAGTGTCACTTGCCACATCATCATGAGGATGTGGCAAGTGACACTGCTTGAAAACCCAATATCCTGAAAAGTTGACTGCTGACATGCAAAACGTTCTGGGACTGTATTAACAGTGGACTAATTTTAAAAAATACCAAAATATAGTTTTTGAGTGGATTTTTCCACTAAGTCTTTGAAAAATGACAGGTAGGAAACATGAGATTGATCATGTAAAGTAAAGAGTCAAAATTCAGGCGAACTGGAAAGTGACAAAAGATACCAGTGATTGAATAGACAGAAAGCAGGTATATTTTCCCTCATTATTACCTCTAAAATCCCTGAACTATCAATGGGCTTCATGCCACTGTGTTTTGAGGAAGATATTCAAAGGCAGCTCTGAAGTAGTAGGAAACACTGTATTTCCTCCCGGTGCCTGCCGTATTTCTATAGAGTAATAGCACATGCTGGCCTTACCATTCACATGAATGGTATAAACAACAACATCCTTCAGCCTTATTGGACGTGGCCCTACATTTCACGTCAATGAATGAGTGCCGCATCCGCTTACCGTATTTGACATTGTATTAAGTGGCCATCAGCATAACTTCTAAGAGATATTGGACATGACTTGACAAACTCTATTAAATGAATGGCTACTGAAAGGACTTAGACTGGGAAAGTACCGTAGAGTCTCCAGTCTGTCACGGGAGCAACTGCAACCCCACATCTGAACATGGAGCCAGAGGAGAGGAGTAGAAGAGAGCTCAGGAAACCCCCATAAGCCTGGGGAAACACCCCCAAAAATAGTTGGACAAGCAATGTTGGATATAGGTAAAAACCCATGTACTGTAAGTAAGAATACAAAAAAAGGGGTTATAGCTAAATATACCATATCCACAAATATTCCAAATTACACTTCCTTACCTTTCCATAAACAGCAACATTATTTTTATCCACATATGGCAGCTTGGTCAGGTACCTAAGAACATACGGGAGGGTATTAAAGTCTAACATTTCTGAAATGCAATGAATCAGTTCCCATCGAGTCAACAATTTCTTTCAACAGTATCCATGTGAGAGCTTTCAGATCGTGTTCAGATCATGCTCCAGTACATACTCTACTGCTGCGATCTGGTCCTGCACCTCCACGGTTCCCAAACGCTGGTGGACTTCATGTAGGACCCTCTGGCCCAGGAACCCACTCCCACTGCCGTCCAGGCGAGCCACGATGACGTTATCCGAGCTGACCAGAACAGAGTCCCAGTCAAGAACAAACTGGTCACTCACCGCCTGGCCACCGGGGGCACTGTCACTATGGAACACCATGAAAGTTGGTTAAATTGAACTTACCATCAAGGTGCAATATGAGTGACTTCTGGTGTGTTCAGTGCTCATTGGAATATCGTTATTTCCTAGTAGTCATAAATACAACAGGAGTGTGTTCAAGTGTTTTTGAAGTCATAACAACTTTCAACCACTGACATAATGAGTTAACTAGATTGCTAATATTGACAAAATGGTAAAACTAGTTAGATTATTCACATTATTAAAGGGCAATTCCCGCCACTTTTCAACCTCATACTCATTTCTCCAGCACCATACCAGTGTCTAAATATGTTAAAATTGCATGTTTCTATAATCTGTGGTTAAAAAGACGAGAAGAAATTACCTAAAAAATGCTTCTCTGTTACATCAAAGGCTATAATTAGGAAAAACTGATTTTCAAAACCTGCAATGAGTTTTTTTGCTTACTCCCTATTGCGAATCTCAGAGTGATTGAAAATCACAGTTTTTAAAAATGTTTTATCTTGTGATCATCAGGTACAAGTGCATCGCAGTGCTAGCTGTGCCACCAGAGATTCTGGGTTCGAGCCCAGGCTCTGTTGCAGCTGGCCGCGACCGGGAGGCCCATGGGGCGGCGCACAATTGGCCCAGCGTCGTCCGGGTTAGGGAGGGTTTGGCCGGCAGGGATATCCTTGTCTCATCGCGCACTAGCGACTCCTGTGGCGGGCCGGGCGCAGTGCACGTTGACCAGGTCGCTAGGTGTACGGTATTTCCTCCGACACATTGGTGCGGCTGGCTTCCAGGTTGGATGTGCATTGTGTCAAGAAGCAGTGCGGCTTGGTTGTGTTTCGGAGGATGCATGACTCTTGACCTTCGCCTCTCCCGAGTCCGTACGGGAGTTGCAGCGATGAGACAAGACAGTACCTACTACCAATTGGATACCACGAAATTGGGGAGAAAAGGGGGTAGAAAAAAAGAAAAAAGAAAAAGTAAAAGGTCAATGATGAAATGTCCCAAAAAACTCTAAACTCAGTTATCACCTTCTGGTTTCCAACTTGTAACTCTTATGTGGAGGATCTGTCAAGTGGTTAGTTCCGTGTCGGAATGTTGGATTTACGAATTTCCGACAGCACCATTCATTCTATATCACAATCCATCCAATTGGCGACAGATGTTCATGCAAACATTAAAAAAACACTATGCGCATTTTCCCACCAGAGATGTAATTCCATCAAATTGACTCCTTGCGGATAGAAGGATGTGTGTGACGATGTAGTGGACACAAAAGTTACTTTTCTGGTTAAATTCCCATGCACCGAATACAATATACAAGTTAAATGGGTTTCCATCTCATTTTCAACTCTACAGATGGTTTTGTCACAAAATTATGAATGCTGATTGGCTAAAATTGTTTTCCAGCTGGTGTCTATTCGACAAGTTACCACCGGCTAAATCTATGACGCAAAAATGCCTATTTACTCTGTTCCACCTGACTGTGCAATCCACTGTCTCATCAGCCCAGCCGG